>NC_079191.1:33263046-33468046 GCF_029499605.1 Hyla sarda | reverse complement strand
GGCCGATGACCGGCATTAACCCTTTAGACGTTCTGATGGGTCCTCTGCTGCCTCCTCGCCATCCGATTGGTCCTCTGCTGCTCCCAGCCAGCCATACAGACTGGAGCAGCAGAGCACCGATAACAATGATCAATGCTGTAAATGCAATCAATAGATTGCATGTTGTAGCCCGCTATGGGGACTAATGGGGAATAAAGTGTAAAAAAAAAAAATGTAAAAAAAAGGTAATAAAAGTGAATTAACCCCTCCCCTTTTGCCATTTTTTAAATAAAATAATGGAATAAAAAATAAAAATAATAGCATATGTGGTATTGCAGCGTGCATAAATGCCCGAACTATTAAAATATAAGGTTAGTTAAACCGCACGGTTGATAGCGTACACGTAAAAAAATACCTACGTCCAAAATTGAGAATTTTTGGTCACTTCATATATACCATAAAGAATAAAAGCGATCAAAAAGTCCCATAAAAAAATGGAACAGATAATAACTAGAGATCAGATCACGGCGCAAAAAATGAGCCCTCATATAGCCCCCCTAAGTGGAAAAATAAATAAATTATAGGGGTCAGAAGATGACAATTTTAAACATACTAATTTTGGTGCATGTAGTTCTAATTTTTTTTAAAGTATTAAAATAAAATAAAACCTATATAAATTGGGTGTCCCTGTAACCGTATGGACCTACAGAATAAAGATAAGGTGTAGAAACGGAACCCCCAAAAGTTACAAAATGGTGTTTTGTTTTTTAATTTCACCCCACAAATAATTTTTTTTCCTGCAGATTTTGGTATAAAATAAGTGGTCATTACAAAGTACAATTGATGATGCAAAAAACAAGCCCTTTAATGGGTCTGTAGATGGAAAATTGAAAGTGTGATGATTTTTAGAAGAGGAGGAGGAAAAAACGAAAGTGCAAAAACCAAAATTGGCCATTTCCTTAAAGGGGTACTCCGGTGGAAAACTTATTTTTTTAAATCAACTGGTGCCAGAAAGTTAAACAGATTTGTAAAATACTTCTATTTAAAAAAAATCTTAATCCTTCCAGTACTTATTAGCTGCTGAATACTATAGATGAAATTATTTTCTTTTTGGAACACAGAGCTCTCTGCTGACTTCACGAACACAGTGCTCTCTGCTGACATCTCTGTCCATTTTAGGAACTGTCCAGAGCAGCATATGTTTGCTATGGGGAATTTCTCCTACTCTGGACAGTTCTTAAAATGGACAGAGATGTCAGCAGAGAGAACTGTGCTCATGATGTCAGCAGAGAGCTCTGTGTTCCAAAAAGAAAATAATTTCCTCTGTAGTATTCAGCAGCTAATAAGTACTGGAAGGATTAAGATTTTTTATTAGAAGTAATTTACAAATCTGTTTAACTTTCTGGCACCAGTTGATAAAAAAAAAAAAAAAAAGTTTCCACTGGAGTACCCCTTTAAGGGGTTAATAGCCATAACTCTTAACATTTTCTACCAACAGACCCATGTGACGGCTTCTTTTATGCGGGGCCAATTGTGTTTTGTAGCGCCATCAATTTGCTATAAAATGGACAGTAAAAGAAAACATTTGTAAGGCTAAATAGAAAACACCCCAGCAATTTTGCAGCTTTTGGGGTGTTTCGTGTACTTTTATGGTTTAGATAACACATGCACTGGGAGAGCATGGTAAGTGAGCCATTACACCTTGTTCACACTGGTGTGGTGCTGTGTGGCGTCCGTTGCTGCCGTGGCGCCGTGTCTGCGGGGGGGTGCGGCCCATAGACTGGTTTGAGTGGCATTGGGGCCGCTCTGCCAGTGGGTCGTTCCCCCCGGTGGGCATTGGTGTCGCGGCGGTGGTGGTCGCCGCCCGGTGCTACGCCATTTTATGCTAGGGACTTTAGGGACCCACTCTAAGTAGGTGGCCTTGACGTGGCGAGTGGGCTTGTACTTTTTGATCAAAAATGTATACTAACAACCTGCTAGTTTATGATATTATGCTGAGAAGCAATCAGATCATTATACAAGATTGTAGATGTGCACCATGTCTGTTTTTCTACCCGAATTCACATTATTTTTTTTGACTGCTTTTAAAAAAATATAACTTTTTGTAAGAAAATGAGTATGCCTAAACTCGTCCTCTTCTGACCCCTATAACACTTTTTTTTCCCATAAGCAGGGTTCGGTAGTTTTTTTATCGGTCCCTTTTTGTTTTGATGGGACTTTTTGTTTTGCTTTTTATTATTTTTTTCTGACATGCGACCAAAGAAGTAAAAAAAAAAAAAAAAAAAAAACCTATACTTTATATCCATCATTAATACATTATAACTGATAGAATAACAGCATCTATTATTATTACTCATTTATTATAAATTATACTTGTAATGTTATCATTTATAATATATTACCGTATATACTCGAGATAAGCCGACCCAAGTATAAGCCGAGGCCCCTAATTTCAACCCAAAATCCCAGGAAAAGTTATTGACTCAAGTATAAGCCTAGGGTGGGAAATACATCATCCCCCCTGTCATCATCCAGACCCCCGTCATTAACATCCTCATCATCATCACCGCCTGTCATCATCCAGACTCTCATCATCATCACCTGTCATCATCCCCTTGTCATCATCCCACACCCCCCTTCATCATCCCCTTGTCATCATCCCCACCCCCCTTCATTATCCCCTTGTCATCATCCCACACCCCCCCCTTCATCATCCCCTTGTCATCATCCCACACCCCCCCTTCATCATCCCCTTGTCATCATCCCCACCCCCCTTCATCATCCCCTTGTCATCATCCCACACCCCCCCCTTCATCATCCCCTTGTCATCATCCCCACCCCCCTTCATCATTCCCTTGTAATCATCCCACTCCCCCCCCCTTCATCATCCCCTTGTCATCATCCCCACCCCCCTTCATCATCCTCTTGTCATCATCCCCTTGTCATCATCCCCTTGTCATCATCCCCATCCCCCTTCATCATCCCACACCCCCTCTTCATCATCCTCTTGTCATCATCCCACCCCCCCCTTCATCATCCTCTTGTCATCATCCGCCCTCAGTGGTCTTCAACCTGGGGACCTCCAGAGGTTTCAAAACTACAGCTATCGGCTGTCCGGGCTTGCTGGGAGTTGTAGTTTTGAAACCTCTGGAGGTCCGCAGGTTGAAGACCACTGCGGCCTTCGACATCATCCAGCCCCCTCTCACCCCCTTTAGTTCTGTACAGTACTCGCCTCCGCTCGGCGCTGGTCCGGTCCTGCAGGACTGTCCGGTGAGGAGGTCGTCCGGTGGGATAGTGGTTCCGGGCTGCTATCTTCACCGGGGGCGCCTCTTCTAAGCGCTTCGGGCCCAGAATAGAGGCGTTGCCTTGACGATGACGCAGAAGTACGTTGGTAATGAACGTACCTCTGTGTCGTCGTCAAGGCAACGTGACTATTCTGGGGCCGGGCCCGAAGCGCTTAGAAGAGGCCTCCCCGGTGAAGATGGCAGCCCGGAACCACTATCCCACCGGACGACCTCCTCTCCGGACAGTCCTGCAGCACCGGACCAGCGCCAAGCGGAGGTGAGTACTGTACAGAACTAAAGGGGGTGAGAGGGGGCTGGATGATGTCGAAGGCCGCAGTGGTCTTCAACCTGCGGACCTCCGGAGGTTTCAAAACTACAACTCCCAGCAAGCCCGGACAGCCGATGGCTGCCCGGGCTTGCTGGGAGTTGTAGTTTTGAAACCTCTGGAGGTCCGCAGGTTGAAGACCACTGCGGGTGGAGAGTTCACTCGAGTATAAGCCGAGGGGGGTGTTTTCAGCACGAAAAATCGTGCTGAAAAACTCGGCTTATACTCGAGTATATACGGTAGTTAGGAATATAAACTAATGTAACAGATTTCCAGCAATTAGCAGCAATTAGCAGCAATTAGCTCTAAAGGAAGGAACTGTCTCTCTAGTGCCTCCTATAGGTAAACATTTACAAAGTAGCTACCTATAGGTGTCACTAGAGTAATTTCTCTTCCTTGTGGAGGAGAACACATTTGCATTGTTTTTGCCAAGGAGCAATGCCAGTAGGACTCCATGCACAGCTGCATCTGCTCTATGAGATCCAGTACCCGGGCAAAAACATTTTATCCCCCATCCAAAGGACCTCCGAAAAACCCTGACCCCCCCCCCCGCGATCATCCTGCAGCATCCGCATTCTATGCGGGAGCTGCGTCTCCAGTTTCGGAAACCTCCGGCACTGGGGACGTGACGTCACGCCACGCCCCCTTCATATAGTTGTAAAACTTTGTACCCCCATAAAATGAACACAGCAGAGCCGACACCAGTTATGTCTTAAAGGGGTACTGTCCAATTCTGAAATGCGATTACTCCATGATATTTTCATATAAAAAATGACATTGACAGATTTCCATGCCACGATCGACACTAAAGAGCATTCTTCCTACAGTAAAATATATTTGTAATGTCTGTAGTCCGTGTTTTTCTGTGTTTGGTGTGTATTCCCACCTGCTTTTTATGCCTGACCAGTTTTTGCATATTGTGTGCTTTGGTCAGGATAGTGTTAATATTGCCATTCTATAGGCTAATTGCTAATCGCACTATGTTTGCTCCATGTTTCAGATAGCTCCTTAGGGTCTATTCACATGGCAGAATTTCCGCTTGCGGAATTCCACCTCAAATTAAAGCCCATAGACTTCTATGGGATTCCACACTCCCATTCACACTTCTGAATTTCCGCTTGCGGAATTCCGCAAGCGGAATTTCAGAAGTGTGAATGAGAGTGCAGAATCCCATAGAAGTCTATGGGATTTATTGAGGCGGAATTCCGCAAGCGGAAATTCTGCCGTGTAAATAGACCCTTTGTCTGTGTCTGTTCACATGTTTCCTGAGTTCAGCCATGGCTTCTTGTCCTGTATTCATGTATCTAGATTTTAACCTTGTTATGTTTGTACTTTGCTCAGGGTTTTAGTGTTTTGCTTTGTATATACTGAGTGCTCCTTGGTTAGACCCGTGTTCAGATTGTATTCTATCAGTACTGTTTGGTTGTTAGTGATTCCTGTTTAGTATCTAGACCCGTATTCCTCCATGTTATGGAGTTTGGCTTTTGAAGTTTTTCTTGTATCTGTCTAGTGTTTTTTGTTCTAGTAATCCTGAGCTGTATGGTGTCTGACCATCAGTTAACCCAATCATCCCCTGCATACCCTGCTTCTGTTTGGCTGTATTTATCCTGTTATCCAGTCTTGTTCATATTATCATATCTTCTATTTATCTTGTCTTGATTCCCAATGTTATTGTCAGTCTGCTATATCTTGTCTTGATATTTCTGTTTGTTGCTATTTAGCATTCCTGCTGTATATTAGGTCCTTAGTCCTGTTTGTTGGTTATTGTGTGAACCCCTCGTGTTCTTGATGTGTACCCCGACCTTGTACAGTCTGTTTATTATTTTTGACTCTGACGCCCCAGCACATTAGCGCAGTGTATGGACCGACTCCAAGTTGTGATTAACCTCTAGGGTGTCTTTGCAAGTAGGCAGGGAAAGTGCCTTTAGGAAAAGTTAGGACGCACTTTACCCTTCCCTACATGACGTGATCATGACAATATTTAGTTGAGGGGTATCTCTCTCTGGATAAGCCCTACCCTACCCTAAACCTCCCCCCCCCCCACATGCACACTTTTTTCACAGTTGCACCCCTGCTTACATTTTATATGCACAACTCCCACCTTCTTCAGAGCCCCACCCCTTCTTATATTTATATGTACATATTTTAACTCCACCCCCTTTCCTAAAAGCCGCACCCCTGCTTACATTTATATGCACGATGAAACTTTACCCATCTTCTTAACAGCCCCTCCCCTGCTTACATTTATCTGTTAAGTAGTGTTAAGCGTGAATATTATAAATGCGGATTTTTATCGCAAATAACGGCACTTCGCGATTTCGTGAATATTTACAATATAGTGATATATATTCGTAATGAACAATTTTAGTTTTTTTTTTTATGTTTTTTTTTTAATGCAAATGTATGCAAATATTTCTGCGAATATCGGCACTTCCAGACTGGACACTGATCCCTCCCTTCTTTTAGGTGAAAGATATAATTGCGTATGCGCACTATACAAATTTCATTACAAATGTTCTCATGGAAAAAAAAAAGGGAACAAACAGCGAATATGCGAATTTTGTGAACATAGGACGAATATTCGTCCAAATATTCGCGAAATATCGCAAATTTGAATATGGCACCTGCCGCTCATCACTCTTCATAAGTGATGCAACTCTGCCCATTTTTTGACAGTTCCCCCTTTCTTACATATATCTAAAAGTAATCTAGCCCCCCCCCCCCCACTTCCTCTCTACTTCCCCACCCCTGCTTACATTTCTCTATCCAAAAGTAGCTGTTGGTTATCATGTTGTATAAGTTATTGCTTGAAATGGCTGATAACCGGGACCAATAGATGTCAATCACCAGCACAGCCAATGTAGAGCAGATATATGTTCGATTTAGGCTGCGTTCACATCACGATTTCTCCATCCGACTTGAATACACCATTTTCTATCTTAAAATCGTATGAAATCGTATATAAAGTCTGATCCATTGACCTCCATTAAAAAATCGGATCCATTACACACCTGCGATTTGATCCGCATCCGATTTCACACGATTTATGTTCAGCTCTGAAATCGGGTTTGACCACGATTTCAGACCCGAACAAAAATCGTGTGAAATTGGATGCAGATCAAATCGCAGGTTTGTAATGGATCCGATTTTTTAATGGAGGTCAATGGATCAGACTTTATATACGATTTTTAGATACAAAATGGTGTACTCAAGTCGGATGGAGAAATCGTGATGTGAACGCAGCCTTAGTGTTTCTTCATTGTCTTCTATTTATCATGCAGATTCCTAAAGGTCATAGCGGAGGTAGAAGTGCAGCAGTAGAGACGGGTGGAGTCGGCTTCCTGAGGGTTTCCAGAAAAAGAAACAAATCGGGATTCCGGGTCAGACCGGAGTCAATGGCCCAGATTTACTAAACCTTGTTTAGACTTTATTTTCGTTCCGGCGGTATTATTTATCAAATGCTTCTTAACATTTGAAATAAAAAATCGTGTGTTTTTCTGTTGTCTTATTTCATGTAAGGATTCGGAGTCACGCCCCTCCCCCTCAATGCAAGTCTATGCGAGGGGGCGTGACAGTCATCACGCCCCCTCCCATAGACTTGCATTGAGGAGGCGGGACTATGCCATCACGAGCGATTCGGGGAGCGGAGTGGAGGAAAAATCCACCTCACACCGGCTCCAGCGTTCGGAACAGTTTGTTCCAAACGCTGAGCAGCGGAGTACCCCTTTAAAAACAATTGTGATGCTATTGCTACACGATTACACAAAACACGGTAAAAACAACACATATCTACTGCAATTTGCCAAAAACGGTAAAATGGTGCTATTTTTTTTTTATTACAAAAAATTGTCAAATATCACATATCTACTGTAATTGTGCATAATTATGGTATAATGCCTCCATTTTTACAGAATTTCAGAAAAAGTGAGGCAAAAATGCCGTGACCACAGTGCTGTGTCTGCATGGTCTGACACTATAGTATGCACCCTCTTGTTTTGGGAAAACATAATGTCCGACATTTATCACTGTCTTTAGACAAAAAGGTGCAAAAAGGCGCAAACCACTGAAAAGTCTCTAAAACGACACCATCCCAGACCTGGCGTAGCTTTTTAATGTATGTGAAGAGATAAATTTGAGAAGATGTGACCTGCACAAAATGTATCAAATGCTCTGCGACCATTTAATAAATTTGGTTCTCCTATACATTACAGCTCACAAAAAAATAGGTTTTGTAATTGCTTTCATTAGAAAATTCTCAGTATTTCATACTGAAAAAGCCAGACAAACAACTGCCCCCCCTGCCTGCTTGGACACATACTAGTCCTGCTGTGTCCATGCATCATCACCTATGTCATGGACACACTTCCTTGATTGACAGCTGTGAGTGCAGGGCTCAGAGCTGGAGGAAAAATCCTCCCACTGACAGCTTGTGTCCCGCTGTAACGCCGAGCGCTCCGCGTCCCGCTTCTCCCCTTGAGCGCTCGCGGCGTTACACTCCTGCTTGCAGTGCCCCGGTCAGACTCGCTGACCGGGAGCGCTGCTCTGTGTCTCTTGGCGCAAATGCGATCCCCGCGGAGGGACTTGCCCGCCCGCGGGTTGCATCCCGTCTCACTCACCGGCCCAGGCATGTATCCCTTCTCAAACTTCTCATTCTTCACCGCTTTTCCCCCAAGGTAACCGTTCCTGCTCCTGTCACTTGGTCCTCTGATGTCTTCTCGGTAAAAGAAATCCTTGCCTCCAAGGTCGTCAGAGGTAAAAAAAAAATTCTTGTCGACTGGGAGAATTGTGGCCCTGAAGAGAGGTCTTGGGAGCCCGAGGACAATATCCTCGATAAGGAGCTAATCCATAGGTTCCTGGGCTCCAAAAAGGGGGAGACCTAAGGGGGGGGGGTACTGTAACGCCGAGCGCTCCGGGTCCCGCTTCTCCCCTGGAGCGCTCGCAGCGTTACACTCCTGCTTGCAGCGCCCAGGTCAGACTCGCTGACCGGGAGCGCTGCTCTGTGTCTCTGTGCGATTCCCATGGCGGGACGTGCCCGTGTCACTCACCGGCCCCGTCTTTCTGCTCAGTCCCGGTGCGCGCGGCCCCGCTCTCTAGGGCGCGCGAGCCGGGTCTCTCAATTAGTTCTAATCACTCCCTACACTATAAAAACCCACTTCCCCTTCCTGTCCCTGCCGGATCTTATTGCCTTGTGCCCTGAGAAAGCGTTTTGTGTATTCCCTAGCCTGTGTATCTAGACCTTCTGCCGTTGCCCCTGACTACGATCCTTGCTGCCTGCCCTGACCTTCTGCTACGTCTGACCTTGCCTTTGCCTTGTCCTTTGTACCACGCCTGTCTAAGCAGCCAGAGGGGTCGAGTCGCTACTGGGGGACACGACCTGGTAGTTACTGCCGCAGCAAGTCCATCCCGCTTTGCGGCGGGCTCTGGTGAAGACCAGTAACTACTTAGAACCGATCCCCCAGTACGACCCGCGCCATCCCCTCTTTGGCACAGAGGATCCACCTCCAGTGTCTTCACCAGCCGCTAGTCCGGATCCTGACACCCGCTACTGTCAGTGAGGACAAGCTGGAAGTTGTAGTTTTGCTAATGCTCGGGGAGATGTGAGCAGACAGCATACTGAGGGAGGGGGCAGAGACCTGCACAGTGAGGCCACGCCCCCTCCCTTTGAGAGGAATTCAGAGTAGTGAGCTAAATTAAAAGGGTAATAAAAAAATAAATAAAGATGCTAGACACATAAAAATGTACATGGTCAGGATTAGGTACTGAGTGATATATTACAAAAAAATGTTTTTTTGTTGGATCTGACGGGTACGCTTTAATTTTCATTAAGGTGACGCTTCCCCTTTAAATATATGGTAACTTTGTAACTTGCATAACATTTCGGTCTTTATAACATTGGCTTCCTGTGTTAGAAACAGGAATGCACCGGTCACACCCCGAGTTGCTCTGCTCTGCTTGCGTAACGCCATCTCTTAAGGAAAGATTCCTGTGTTCCTTGCCAATATTTCTTAGAAAGCTGGGTGACCACATGTAAAGCTGCCATTATCGTTCTCTCTAGTTCTGTCTACTGTTTACATCTAACAGTTTCACATTAATACAACTAGGTTGATCAGGTCCTTGGGAAAGTTGGGTTACAACCAAGGCCTCCATTACAGATCCCGTGGGGCAGTGGTCTTCAAACCATAGACCTCCAGCAGTTGCAAAACTACAACTCCCAGCATGCCTGTCCTTGTTTAACTGCATATATAGGCTATTTTGCCAAACAGGAGCCAGAGAAAGTTGGGTATGAAATAGGATAGAGCCTACAAGAGTCATCTAGCATCTTTTTAACCCTCTTAAAACATGAAACAGCCTAGTTATCTGATGATAGGCTCCATGCACATGTATTGGTGCATAACTAGGTTGATTTAGCCTTCAGGAGCCTGGGAAAGTTGTGTGACAACTTATATGGTCATTATTACAGGTCCTGTGCACACTTTCCTGGACAAGCAAAATAGTTATAGTTCTGTAGTGATACATCCCCTACTCCTGTATCACTTTTTATCAGGAACATGGGAAAGTTGGATGAAAGCCAATATGGCTGCCTATACAGATCACCTTTATTGCTTTTTCACTTTCTTGACCACGCCACCTTGTTATGTATCCCCCTCCCCCCCACACTCCTCTTTCACTACATAATTGGATTGGTTTGCCAAACAGGAACCTGGGAAAGTGTAGTGGCCACCATTGCAGATGCTGCATGGCACATCATACAGGTTTTCGGCTTCTTGAATAGCAAATCTGCTTAGTTATATGGCAGCCATAAGTCTTTCCATTTTTGCCCACCCCCAAATGAGGACAAATTGTACTTTGTTATGAAATCATGCATTTTTTCTCAAAAATAACACAAAAAAATTATTGGGGGAGGTCCAGGAGATTTTAGGGGGAAAAAAATGCAATTTTGCAATTGTTTTGTACATCTGTAGTTTTTATCTGAACCATTTTTGTTTAGATGGGACTTTTTGAAATTTTTTAATAAAAATGTTTATGATATATGAAGTCACCAACATTTTTATTAACGTTATATATTTTAATATAATGATACCAAATATGTTTATGTCCAAAACAATAGAAAAGAGATTTCGGCAGTGCTGCTAATACTGGCGTCCACCCACTAGACGGTACTGGCTACACCATGGAAGGACAAAACCGGGGGTGTGATCCTCAGAAATAGCTCATTAGAAGACACATGGGGTAGATATGAAAAAGAATGTACTCACCCGTATCAGCTTGAAGAAGTTTATTCACAAACAGCGCAACATAGTACAGCGGGTAGATAGAGAGGAGCGGCCTCACAGTGATAGACAGTTTCCTGCGCCCAAGTGCACTTCCTCATGCTGCCAATCGGAGGGCTATCGCCACTATGTATCCTGATCAGATAGAGATAGCAGTGGCAGTATACAGATAGAGCTGGAGGGCGAGTGTATCACTACTATATATCCTGAGCCCATAGAGATAGTAGCAGTATACAGATAGAGCTGGAGGGAAGGTATAGAACAACTATATATCCTGATCCCATAAAGATAGTAGCAGTATACAGATAGAGCTGGAGGGAAGGTATAGAACAACTATATATCCTGATCCCATAAAGATAGCAGCAGCAATATACAGATAGAGCTGCAGGGGGTGTATAACTACTATATATCCTGATCCAATAGAGATAGCAGTGGCAGTATACAGATAGAGCTGGAGGGGAGGTGTATCACTACTATATATCCTGACCCCATAGAGATAGCAGCAGTATAAAGATAGAACAAGCGCACTCACCACTTCAGCAGTATAAAACTTGACTTTATTGCCAACATCCAGGTAAGGCTGGGTTCACACTACCATTTTCAAATACGGTAACCGTATGCGGTTTTCCGCAAAAAAACGTATCCGACCGTATCCGAAACCGTATGCATAGAGAATGCATTGTAAACCGTATTCCAAATGTTGTGTACGGTTGCATCCGTTTTGCCTCGGATAAGGTTTTGCCGATTTTTCAACCGTAGGCAAAAACGCTGTCGACCACGTTTTTGCCTCCAGTTGGAAAACCGTATGCGAACCGTATGCGGTTCTTTTAACATTGTTGTCTATGAGAACCGTACACAGAATTTCAGAATACGGTTGCACACGGTTTTTCTAATCCGTTTTTTGGAGGTGACACATGTGCAGAAGGAATTTCAATAGAACAATAGTAACTTTATTAAATTGCATGAAAACTAATTCCAACAAAATAGCAAAACCGTTGGCAAAAACTGATGCAAACGGATAGAACCGTACATACGTTTTGGAACCGTATACGGGGAGAAACCGTATTTGGAGTCATACAGTTGTATACGATTGCATACGGTTTTTGCCATACGGGTTTTAGCGGAAAACCGTATAGGGTAACCGTATTTGAAAAATGTAGTGTGAACCCAGCCTAACAGACATCAGGAGTGCAGGGGAACAGAAAAGGAGGTAGTCACGGGCTACAGCGCCGTCTCGCGCACAGCGGCGCTTCTTAACCCCTTAAGGACCGGAGGTTTTTCCGTTTTTGCATTTTCGTTTTTTGCTCCTTGCCTTTAAAAAATCATAACTCTTTCAAATTTACACCTAAAAATCCATATGATGGCTTATTTTTTGCGCCACCAATTCTACTTTGTAATGATGTCAGTCATTTTGCCCAAAAATCTATGGTGAAGCGGGAAAAAAAATCATTGTGCGACAAAATTTAAAAAAAAACGCTGTTTTGTAACTTTTGGGGGCTTCCGTTTCTACGTAGTACATTTTTCGGTAAAAATGACACCTGATATGTATTCTGTAGGTCCATACGATTAAAATGATACCCCACTTATATAGGTTTGATTTTGTCGCACTTCTGGAAAAAATCATAACTACATGCAGGAAAATTAATACGTTTAAAATTGTCATCTTCTGAGCCCTATAACTTTTTTATTTTTCCGTGTATGGGGCGGTATGAGGGCTCATTTTTTGCGCCGTGATTTGAAGTTTTTAACGGTACCATTTTTGCATTGATAGGACTTATTGATCACTTTTTATTCATTTTTAAATGATATAAAAAGTGACCAAAAATGCACTATTTTGGACTTTGGAATTTTTTTGCGCGCACGCCATTGACCGAGCGGTTTAATTAATGATATATTTTTATAATTCGGACATTTCCGCACGTGGTGATACCACATATGTTTATTTTTATTTTTATTTACACTGTGTTTTTTTTTTATTGGAAAAGGGGGTGATTCAAACTTTTAATAGGGGAGGAGTTAAATGATCTTTATTCACTTTTTTTTTCACTTTTTTTTTGCAGTGTTATAGGTCCCATAGGGACCTATAACACTGCACACACTGATCTCTTATACTGATCATTGTTATCCCATAGGGACCTATAACACTGCACACACTGATCTTCTATGTTGATCACTGGTTTCTCATAAGAAACCAGTGATCAACGATTATGCCGGATGACTGCTCATGCCTGGATCTCAGGCACTGAGCAGTCATTCGGCGATCGGACAGCGAGGAGGCAGGAAGGGGCCCTCCCGCTGTCCCGTCAGCTGTTTGGGATGCCGCGATTAGCCGCGGCTATCCCGAACAGCCCGACTGAGCTAGCCGGGAACTTTCACTTTTAGCCGCGCGGCTCAGCTTTGAGCGCGCGGCTAAAGGGTTAATAGCGCGCGGCGCCGCGATCGGCGCTGCGCGCTATTAGAGGCGGGTCCCGGCCTCACTATGACGCCGGGCCTGCCATGATATGACGCGGGGTTACTGTGTAACCCCGCGTTATATCAGAAGAGCAGGACCAAGGACGTACCGGTACGTCCTTGGTCCTTAAGGGGTTAAGACGGTGCTGTAGCCCGCGACTACCTCCTATCCTGTTCCCCTGCACTCCTGATGTCTGTTACCTGGATGTTCACAATAAAATCAAGTTTTATACTGCTGAAGTGGTGAGTGCGCTTGTTTTACCTATTTCATATCTTGGATTTGTCTGCTGCTTTTACAAGCCTGCACCACCACCTATACACAGGACAGACCCGCTGCTTTATTGTCAATATTGGACTCCATGCACGTTTAACACCCTACAGTGCAGTGCCAGGTACATATCTCTCTACATAGAGTATACAGATAGAGCTGGAGGGAAGGTATATAACTACTATATATCCTGATCCAATAGAGATAGCAGTGGCAGTATACAGATAGAGCTGGAGGGGAGGTGTATAACTACTATATAGCCTGATCCCATAGTGATAGAAGCAGTATACAGATAGAGCTGGAGGGGAGGTGTATAACTACTATATATCCTGATCCCATAGAGATAGAAGCAGTATACAGATAGAGCTGGAGGGGAGGTGTATCACTACTATATATCCTGATACAATAGAGATAGCAGTGGCAGTATACAGATAGAGCTGGAGGAAAGGTGTATCACTACTATATATCCTGAGCCCATAGAGATAGTAGCAGTATACAGATAGAGCTGGAGGGAAGGTGTATCACTACTATATATCCTGATCCAATAGAGATAGCAGCAGTATACAGATAGAGCTGGAGGGAAGGTGTAAAACTACTATATATCCTGATCACATAGAGATAGTAGCAGTATACAGATAGAGCAGGAGGGGAGGTGTATAACTACTATATATCCTGATCACATAAAGATAGTAGCAGTATACAGATAGAACTGGAGGGAAGGTGTATAACTACTGTATATCCTGATCTCATAGAGATAGAACTGGAGAGAAGGTGTATAACTACTATATATCCTGATCCCATAGAGAAAGCAGCAGCAGTATACAGATAGAGCTGGGAGGGGAGGTGTAGCACTACTATATATCCTGATCTCATAGAGAAAGCAGCAGCAGTATACAGATAGAGCTGGGAGGGGAGGTGTAGCACTACTATATATCCTGATCTCATAGAGATAGAAGCAGTATACAGATAGAGCTGGAGGGGAGATGTATAACTACTATATATCCTGATCTCATAGAGATAGAACTGGAGGGGAGGTGTATAACTACTATATATCCTGCTCCCATAGAGAAAGCAGCAGCAGTATACAGATAGAACTGGGAGGGGAGGTGTAGCACTACTATATATCCTGATCTCATAGAGATAGTAGCAGTATACAGATAGAACTGGAGGGAAGGTGTATAACTACTATATATCCTGATCCCATAGAGATGGTAGCAGCATACAGATGAAGCTGGAGGGAAAGTGTAAAACTACTATGTATCCTTATCCCATAGAGATAGCAGCAGCAGTATATAGATAGAGCTGGTGGGAAGGTACATAACTACTATATATCCTGATCCCATAGAGATAGAAGCATCAGTATACAGATCGAGCTGGTGGGGATGTGTATCACTACTATATATCCTGATCCCATAGCGATAGCAGCAGTATACAGATAGAGCTGGAGGGAATGTATATCACTACTATATATCCTGATCCCACAGAGAAAGCAGCAGCAGTATACAGATAGAGCTGGAGGAGAGTCGTATAACTACTATATATCCTGATCCCATAGAGATAGAAGCAGTATACAGATAGAGCTAGAGGGAAGGTATATAACTACTATATATCCTGATCCAATAGAGAGAGCAGTGGCAGTATACAGATAGAGCTGGAGGGGAGGTGTATCATTACTATATTTCACCCTCATATGTCTGCAATAGACCAAAAACACCACCGCTTGTCCCTTTGCCTGTTTATTATCACCAACAAGCCATTTTATACCAGTGGTCTCAAAACAGCAGCCCTCCAGCAATTGCAAAACTACTACTCCCAGCATGCCCGGACAGCCGTTGGCTGTCCGGGCATGCTGGGAGTTGTAGTTTTGCAGTGGAAAAAGGTGAGAAATTGGAGCGAAGAGTATATTAGAAAGTCCCAGAACTTTTCCTAATACACTGACAAAGCTTTCTGTACATAAGGCCGGAGCACTGGAGTGTCTGTCACTCTATATAAGACGATGTTGTGCCCCGGAGGGGAGGGGACCTGGGGCATTTATGAGGTGAGGTGTGGTGTGTTTGTATTACAATGTGATAACAGGGAAGGAATGCAGCACGCAGGGCAGCGATAGGAAATCTCTGCCATTTACTCCACTGTATAATCTTTATTATCTCCAGACTGTGATGCAATATGGGCGGCATGAAACAGCTGTAAATTGGGGCATTTGCACTGAAATGCCCATCAGGGTCGGCCTCGCCATTGCCTGGTGTGTGTAACTTGCAAATGGTACACTGCTATATATAGTGTCCAAATAACCACCCCTTACTTATTAACAGTACCAAATATTAGTCGTATAGATGGTAATGCTACACCGCCACCGCATGCTGCAAATGATTATACACTGTGCCATGCCCAAGAAGTAATGCCACACAATTTAAATAAGGTCACACAATAAGGGGTACTCCGCTGGAAAACATTTTTTGTTTTAATTAGCTGGTGCCAAAAAGTTAAACAGATTTGTAAATTACTTCTATTTAAAAATCTTAATCCTTTCAGTACTTATCAGCTGCTGTATGCTCCACAGGAAGTTATTTTTTTTTTAAATTTCCTTTCTCTCTGATCACAGTGCTCTCTGCTGACACCTCTGTCCATTTTAGGAACTGTCCAGAGTAGGAGCAAATCCCCATAGAAAACCTATCCTGCTGTGGACAGTTCCTAAAATGGACAGAGGTGTCAGCAGAAAGCACTGTAGTTAGACAGAAAGGAAATTAAAAAAGAAAATAACTTCCTGTGGAGCATACAGCAGCTGATAAGTACTGGAAGGATTAAGATTTTTTAATAGAAGTAATTTACCACTTGTTTAAAAAAAAAATTTTTATAAAATGTTTTCCAGCGGAGTACCCCTTTAAATTATATCACCTTACAGTCCTCAAAAAATACTGTGCTCAAATAATACCACCATGCTGTGCTCAAATAATACCACCATACATTGCACTAGAAATACCACCACACAGTGCTCACATGATACCAACATATGGTGCTCAGATAATACCAACACACGGTGCTTATAAAATGCAACCACACAGTGCTCAAATTATTCCACCATATGGTGCTAAAATAATGTAACCCATAGTGCTCAAATAATACCCCCATACATTGCTTTAATAATACACACCGTACCCAAGTCATACTGATACATAGTGCCCAGATAATTTCGTCACACACTGCTGAAATAATACCACGACACATTATTAAAATAATATCACCACACATTGCTAAAATGCCACTATATAGTGCTCAAATAATGCAACCACACAGTGCTCACATAATACCAGCATACGGTGCTCAAATAATGCAGCCACACAGTGCTCAAATAATTCCAACATACAGTGCCCATATAATGCAGCCACAAAGTGCTCAAATTGTTCCACCATATGGTGCTAAAATAATCTAACACATAGTGCTCAAATGAAACACCCATACAGTGCTTTAATAATACACACCGTACCAAAGTAATACTAATATAAAGTGCTTAGATAATTCTGCCAAACACTGCTGAAATAATACCACGACCCTTTATGAAAATAATATCACCACACATGCCATTATACTGTATGGTGCTCACAATAAGCTCACCATACTGTGCTCAAGTAATACTACAATATAGTGCTGAAGTCATACTATTATAAGTGCTCACAAAATACCACCATGCTGAGCTAAAATAATACCACCACGCAGTGCCCAAATAATGGAACATAGTGTTCAAATTTAACACCATCCAGCTGTCATGTAATGTCACCGTACAGTGCTCAAATAATAAAACCACACATTGCCAATATAATACCATCATACAGTGCTATATTGATTCCAACACACAATGAGCAAATAATACTAACACCTAGTGCTCTAGTAATACCGTCACATACTGCTGAAATAATGCCAATACACAGGACTTAATTTTTTTTCCATGTACAGTTCTCAAGTAATCCCATCATACAGTGCTCAAATAATACCACTACATAACGCTGCATCTTGTTCCGAACACTTGGAGCAGGCGGCGGGGGTCATGACATCACGACCACGCCCATCGTAACATCATGCCACGCCCCCTCAATGCAAGTCTATGGGAGGGGGCGTGGCGACCGCCACGCCCCCTCCCATAGACTTGCATTGAGGGGCATGGCGTGACGCCACGACCCCCGCCACTCACACCCAGAGTTCGGCACAGAGATCGCAGGGGGTCCGAGCTGCGGGACCCCCACGATCAAACATCTTATCCCCCTATCCTTTGAATAGGGGTTCAGATGTCTAGGGGCGGAGTACCCCTTTAATAATGCCACCATAGTGTGACCAAATAGCTCCATACATGATGTCACCGAATGCTGGTGCCAAGCTTATATTACATTTGTGGTGGTCACATGTCTCGTTTCCCAGGATATCTGGGTCTATGGAAAAACCGAGTTTGGGTTCCACTACTATCACTTGCGGTTTTTATTTTATTATTTGATCTTGCAGCTTTTTTTTTGGTATTTTTTTCCCGACGGCAGACCACAGTGACAACCACAAGTGCAGCATGACTATCATTAGAATTGATTCCACTGCCGCAGTGAGGTCTTTCAATAGACACCGTAAAAGGATGGTTTCTAGAATTGCTTCTTTATTAGAATCCCAAAGCGTGAATATTATAATACACGGCAAAAAAACAAACAAAAAAAAAAACAGCTGGATGTTAGATCTGTTGGGGTCTGACCACTGGGACCCTCACCAATCACTAGTGCAATGTCTATGGAGTGCAGAGTGGTGTCTCACATGCTCATACTAGTCCCTTCAAAAAAACTCCTCTATACCATGATCATGGGGTGCAGGCAGGGCTCAAGTCCTGCAGAAAAGCATAGGAACAGAGTTCCTGCACTTTAAAAAAACAAAAACAAAAAAAAAGCAGGAACACTGTTCCACTGTTCCCATTAGCAGGAGTCCTGTAGGACAAGCCCCTAAACTTGGGTGAGTTCCCACACTTTTTTCCCAGGACTTGACCTCTGAATGCAGGGGACTGTTTCTTTGGTGAAGGAGATCAATACAGATCATCTCTCAGTCCCCAACCCAGTCCTCAAGGCCACCAACAGTCCAGGATTTGAACTTTCCTTAACCTGTTCCAATGGAGTAACTGAAAACCCCCAGAATTTTGGTGGGCCTTAAAGGGGTACTCCACCCCTAGTCATCTTATACCCTATCCAAAGGATAGGGGATACGATGTCTGATCGCGGGGGTCCCGCCGTTGGGGACCCCCGCGATCTCCTTGCTGCACCCAGCATTCATTTAGAGTGTGGGGTGCAGCGCTGGAGGCTCGTGATGACACGGTCACGCCCCCTCAATGCAAGTCTATGGGAGGGGGCGTGACAGCCGTCAAGCCCCCTCCCATAGACTTGCATTGAGGGGGCATGGCTGTGGTGTCAAGAGCGGGGCGTGACCGTGACGTCATGAGCCTCCGCCCCGCATCGCCAGTCATCCGCCACCGAGCGAAGTTGGGTGGGACTCCCGCGATCAGACATCTTATATGGGGATAAAATGTCTAGGGGCAGAGTACCCCTTTAAGGCCTCGGTTGTAGACAACTTAGCTATAGGGCTGAGTTGCAGAGGTAACAGTCACATTTGGGTCCTAGTAGGGGCCCAGAGGTCTCTTCTCCACATAAGACACCAGTATGAAGGACGGCATGTGGTAGGTGGAGACCTGTGACAGATTTTGGCACTGAAGCCCAGGAAGTTGACGTTACATCCTTCACTAGAACTTGTAAACCCAGGGAGATACTTCTGGAACCTTCTATGAATGCTCTGTACTCAGGTCACCTCCCCTAAAAAACTGTGATCACCGGGCAGGGCAGGGACAAAAGGAATTTCTTGAAAGAAGTTTCTATTGCTGGCGGAGAGGGTTGCTTGGCGACCATTGTCTCAGTCATGACTGAGTGTGGAGGAGCAGGTTCTCCTGTTAGGTCAACAATGGATTCCAATGAGCTGTCATAAAAATTCCTTTAACGCTTCTGTTTACGGAGACTGGGATGACAAGTGACTGGAGGAGCAAAGATTTAGGATAGGCTACAAGCCGGCATTGGCTGCACGATGTTGGTAGCGACTCCACATGCACTTCCTGCATTGTAAGCTAATGGAAGAGAGTTTGGCCGTATTACAACCTGCAAGTTGCCGCAACCTGGTTGTGGCAACTTCCGGTTTGCATGGTGACCACTTGTAGCGGCAATGTAGGCAGTGTGTGGTGTCCCAGCACCAGAAGCTGTCCTGTGGCTTTGGACTGTCTCGGGCAGCCTGGCAGAACAAGGTGATAGGCCCACTAGAGTTCTACTGTTAAATTAATTATGTGTATTGTAATGTCAGAGAATATATTTTCTTAAATTAATTCTGTTTGTGGTGTCCCGGTACCGTATCCTATCCGGTACCTTTTATTGTGGGTCCCCATAGCCAGAGTCCCTAGGTCGTCGGGACCCAATTGTCTAGTTCACCCCTAGTCACCTCTCATCCAGTTGGTAACTGTCCAGTAACCACTTAAGATTTGGACATATCAGATTGTATAAATGTAAATAAATAGTTCATTACCTGGCCATAGCGTAGCAGGACCTGCGGGTCACGTGGTCAGGTGAACTCTATGGTATTTCTGCTTGAGGACCTTTGGAGGTCCCTGTGAAGAAGTCAATCCCATCACACTGTGTAACAGTGAGTGACAGAGGTTCGGACCAATCAGATTAGCCCCGCCCCCTGCCCATATAAGGGAGCGGCGGCCATGTTCTCGCTCTCTTGTTCCTGTGCAAGCAAGCAAGAAGCATCTGCGATGCTGAGATCAGTGAGTCTAGGCCTGAACCTTGCGGCGATGGCCGATAACTTCTAATTTCTGAGTGTATCAATCCCCACACACTCTGCAAGATCACCGGACCTTATCTATCCCCTAAATCCGGACGGATCTGCAATAACTAACCTAAATTCAGAGACTTTTAATATCATTCAAGGTCCGCAACAATTGTCAGTCATTGAGATATATATAAAGACTGTATTAATGAGACTGTCATTGTTCATTGGATGTACTGCAAGCACTTAAGTAAAGTTTGTTCAAGTTCAAGTACCTTGTGGACCTTCAGTCATTTTTATATATGCACCTATCGTTTCTGGGAAGGGCGGCGATAGGCCGGAGAATTACCTCAGCATACTAGCCCTCAGCCTGGCGTCACGAACTCTAGGGTTAACATTAACCCCTTATCTACTACAACCTCCCAACTACCCTACACCCCCCAGGGCTACCACATGTTCTATGGATATATGTGTTATATGTTATTGTACCTTTAAGAGCGCAACCCATGAGACCCTGCAGTGAACCCCATGTGATCCTGCCTGCCAATGAGAACCCCTAAAGTCTTCCCTGTATAGTGAGGTGCAGTGGATGAGTCAGTCAGTCTAGTTCCAACAGTTAGCTCAGGTGTGCTGTGTGTTGTGTGCTCTGAGGAGAGATCTACTTCAAATCTAATCTCTCAACTGGTCATTCTGCAAGTGTTACTCGCAAGGAGGAAATTCATGCCTCAGCGGAACAGTCTTCAGTACCTTGAGAGGACCCTAGCTACCAGGATTCAATCTTCCGTCTCACAAGTCAGTAGATACCTGTAGTGAGCTGGGTGAGGCAATGGTGTAATAGGGTATGGTGGTATTAACCCTTACTTGTCGTGACGCCAGGGTGTGGTTTGCTTAGTATTGAAGGTCCTGCTGCCAACCGGCCCACAAACGGCAGGGATAATAAATGGAATGTCCACAGCAGACACCAGATAACTGGAAACTTTTACTTGAACTTTTATGCAACAGTCTTTACAATTAAACAGTTTCTCTCGAGGTAACCGGGATGCAGGTTCCTCACAGGCTTTGCTGGGATTAGTAATGAGCTTTAAGCAGGCCACCATGCTACTAATTATAAGATTTGAGTAGAATAGTAGTCACACAGGATTGATAGGTTGAGCTTTATAACTCACGGTTTTAGTGGCTTCTGGTTCTTTAGGCTTTGGCCTGGTTGAATTGAGATTGATGCTGATCTTCTTATTGTGCTTGATAGTCCGGAACTAAGAGCAGGAACTAAGAGAAGAGCCAAGAGTAAGAGACTGAATTTAGTGACTACAGCCCCTTATATACTAGGGGGGCTGGACTAATCCCATTGGTTGCAAAGCTTGTAAGTCCTGAACCCAGTGAACTCTGGGTACATCACATGACCCAGGAATGTCCTTTAAACCTTCGTACATTCACAAGTGTAGATCACATGACCTGGGAAGGTCCTATAGATTTATTTTACCTATACATTAAATAATATACATATAAACACAATTATATGAGGTGACCAAGGGGCAAGCCCTGCAGGAGAGCCCTGTGGAGATGGAGGAACTCTAGCTGAGGGGACTTAACACAAGGGAAAGGACAAGGTCCTGTACCGGGACACCACATATCTATTTGACGTAAGCACCACAAGTATCAGAAAGGCAACAGGGCTCCCAAGGGGTTACACTGCACTCTCTTACATCACAGCTGTTTGTGTATTACCATCTGCACCAGCTCAGTAAAGACAGTTATCCGTAACCTGACGTCGGTCTGTTCCTTTACTCCCGATGTCTGGCGCAGGAGAAGCTGTCCCCAATCTCAGACCGTGTATAGGATAACGGTGCCCTGGCGTCACAAAGTGATCAGGTATTTCTACTAACACCCCGTGAACACCACAAATGCATCTGGGGATATTGGGCCACCATGCAAAAATGCAGTCAAAATTGTTGTGTTACCATAGCCTAATCCAAGATAAGAAGAGGTCTTCCATATTCTACCCCTATCGGAATGTCTGTAGATATTTTGCTACAAGCCATTTAGGAATATAAGAGAGTTAAGAGACAACCCCTTTGGCAGCTGTTGCGGTAATTTTATTTGTTGTCAACGAAAGCGGCCAACCCCTGTGGGGTTGGTTGTTACCCAGCTTTCCCAAGAACACATGTTAGGCCCTGTTCACACTACGGAATTTCCTTGTAAAAACTCTGCTGACTCAGAGATTCCTATTGACTTCAATAGAATTCTGCTGCAAAATTCAACTTGACTGAGAACATAGGGCCAAGACATGACTGAAGTGTAGCAATGGGTTAAGCTGTAACAGTCTGTGGCTTCCCTAGGGTGGTGGTGGGGGGAGTTAGTTGAGCAACCTGTGTTTTCCCCCTGGGGATGCCGGTCCCATGGCTGCTCACATATAAACTGTTTACACTGAACCTAAACAAATCGGACTGATATTCTGCCCTGTACACGATAAATCATAAACCACAAGCGGTTACCACAACAAACTGAAGATATACAGGAAGGAGCCCGGAAGGCCTCACTCTGTAATATCCACCGGCAGATCGAGAAGTGATTAGAAACTGTCCAAATATCTGGTCTTCGGCTGCATTTTGCTCTATATGGTTTTGTGGTGTCCCGGTAAAGGACTTGGTCCTGTCCCTTTGTCTGGAGTCCCCTCAGCCAGAGTCCCTCCATGCTAATGGGCTCTCCTGAAGAGCTAACCCCTAGTCACCTCTTAATATGGTAATATTTAATGTATATATTTAATTAATCTAGGATACCTCTGTATAGGACCTTAGAGGTCACGTGCCTTTGATTTATGTTATGCTATGGTTTAAGGACCTTTGAGTCATGTGATATACCCAGAGTTTCATGGGTCAGGACTGACAGGTTTGGCTGTCCAATGAGCTTTGTTCCACCCCTTAATATATAAGGGGCTGCTACCACTAGATTCGCGCTCTTTTGCACGCCCTCTTAGTTCTGGATTATCAGAGAAAGCACATCTCATAGCTCATCATCAATCCAAGCTAGGCCTGAAGCCTTATCCTCCGCAGCCGCTAAACCGTGAGTTATCCAGCTCAAAACTACTAAAATCCTGTGTGACTACTGCAACTCAATTATCATAAATTCAGTAGCACAGTGGCTAGCAAATCAAAGCTCATTGCACTCAGAAGTCCCAGCAAGCCTGTGAGGAACCTGAACTACGGTCCTCTATACAAAGACTGTTTTGTTACCTGCAGTTGCATAAAATATGCAGTAAAGTTTATTCTGGTTTTCATCAATATCTGCTGTGGACACTCCTTTATTTTTCACTACCTTTTATGGGATGGTTGGTGGTAGGACCATTACCCTAAGGAAACCGCACCCTGGCATCACGACAACAAAGGTTAATACCAATACCCTACATTACCACTCCGCAACACCCCATTGCATCCTTCCACCCCGGCACCACAACTCTTATTGGACCCAAAGTCCCGAATAAAGTGTCTCGATTTATTATTGGGCCTTGCTGTCTGCTTAGAAGGGTTTACAATTGCCAAAATAACACTAGGAGTGGCCCTAATGGCAGAATGTTAGTGTACGTGGAGATGACTGACCAACAGTTCCAAATGTAAAAGGATTGTCCAGATTTATTTTTTTTAAGGACTTTGGGCCATATTTAGAGGCAACATCCATAGAGACAAAGCTACCTGGCACTGGTAGTGTAGCAAGCTATCAATTTTAGGTGGATAGCCAAGTAAAGCGTGGTGCTTCACAGATAGAAATTGTAAACTTCTGACAAAAAATACGAATACAGGAGAAAATGGAATCTGGAGCACTCACCCAATTCTAGATAATAGGTATTTTATTGATGAAAATCCACAGAGATAAAATCTGTTAAAAGTGCATGCTGGGGAGCAGAGACAGTAGCGTGCACCGGGCGACGGAATCCGTTTCACGCACAGGGGCGTGTCATCAGTCATCAGGCCCCTGTGTGTGAAACGGATTCCGTCGCCCAGTGCACGCTACTGCCTCCGCTCCCCAGCATGTACTTTTAAATGGGTACTCTCATTAAACTTAATTTTTTTATTTTTTATTAAAAAGATTATAACCAAATAAAAATCTTTGTAATATATGTTATTAAAAACAAGAGTGCTTGCTCCGGGTCTGATTACTGGCGATCACGGGGACGGAGCATAGTGACGCCCCCCCCCCCCTAAAGGCTTGCATTGAGGGGGCGGAGCGTGACGTCACACGGGGGCGGAGCCGTGACATCACTATGCTCCGTCCCTGTGATCACCAGTAATCATACCCGGAGCGAGCACGTTCCGGGGGCTGATTCTAACGGGGTGCGGCGTGGAAGATCATGGGGTTCCCCAGCGGCGGGACTCCCGCGATCAGGCATCTTATCCCCTATCCTTTGGATAGGGGATAAGATGTCTTTGCGCCGGAGTACCCCTTTAAAGGGGTACTCGGTTGTTTTTTTAAATCAACTGGTGCCAGAAAGTTAAACAGATTTGTAAATTATTTCTATTAAAAAATCTTAAAGGGGTATTCCAGGAAAAAACTTGAGATATATATATATATATATATATATATATCAACTGGCTCCAGAAAGTTAAACAGATTTGAAAATTACTTCTATTAAAAAATCTTAATCCTTTCAGTACTTATGAGCTTCTGAAGTTAAGGTTGTTCTTTTATGTCTAAATCCTCTCTGATGACACCTGTCTCGGGAAACGCCCAGTTTAGAAGCAAATCCCCATAGCAAACCTCTTCTAAACTGGGCGTTTCCCAAGACAGGTGTCATCAGAGAGGATTTAGACAGAAAAGAACAACCTTAACTTCAGAAGCTCATAAGTACTGAAAGGATTAAGATTTTTTAATAGAAGTAATTTACAAATCTGTTTAACTTTCTGGAGCCAGTTTATATATATATATATATATATATATATATATATATATTTATATATATATATATACATTTCCTGGAATACCCCTTTAATCCTTCTAGTACTTATCAGCTGCTGTATGATCCACAGGAAGTAATTTTCTTTTTGAACTTCCTTTCTGTCTGACCACATTGCTCTCTGCTGACACGTCTGTCCATGTCAGGAACTGTCCAGAGCAGGATAGGTTTTCTATTGGGATTTGCTCCTACTCTGGACAGTTTTCCTAAAATGAACAGAGGTGTCAGCAGAGAGCACAGTGGTCAGACAGAAAGGAAATTCAAAAAGAAAAGAACTTCCTGTGGATCATACAGCAGCTGATAAGTACTAGAAGGATTAAGAATTTTTAATAGAAGTAATTTACAAATCTGTTTAACTTTCTGGCACCTGTTGATTAAAAAAAAATTTTTCCAGTGGAGTACCCCTTTAATGGCAGCTGACAAGTATGGCCAAATTCATGTTTGTGGCTAAAGATAACTAATAACAGCAGTAGGTACAGAGCCCAGAAAGTTCACTTCTACCACGTGAGACCTGTCTTTATAGGGATAACACATTCATCATGTTTTGGTGTTTGGTACAAAGAGAAAATGACAAACCGGACTGACATTCCAGCCCCACAATGAAGTCATCTGACATGACACAATGGAGCATTGTATCCATCAGTAATGTCCAACACAACAAAAGGGACAGGACGGACAACTAGAGAGGATTTTTCTACAGGGTTGGACTGGATTCCCAGAGGACAGAAGAATTCTCCAGGGGTCTGGATCCTGACACGATAATGGGCCCCCAGCTACAGCAGGGCCGAAGAGGTCCAGAAGAGTTTATGATACAATTGAGGTGGACATTCGAATGCAGCTACATAGTGGGCCCTTAGGGTTTATTCACACTTCTGAATTCTACAAGCGGCAATTCAGAAGTGTGAATGGGAGTGCGGAATCCCATAGAAGTCTATGGGCTTTACTTTGAGGCAGAATTCCGCAAGCGGAAATTCGGCCGTGTGAATAGACCCTAAGGCTGGGTTCACACTGCAGAATTTCTGGGCAGAATTTCTGCTGGAGATTGAGCCGGCGGCGCTAGGACCGAGCAGACTGCATTGCTGCCCCCATGGATTGCATTGCATTTCTGGGTGGATCTTTTGGGAGATCTGCTCAGAAATGCATTGGTTTTGACCTCGCCACCCGCACTTATCATTGTAAACAAACGCCGGGTGCTGCACAGAGATTGGAGTGGTCCCAGAGGTGGGACCCCTGCGATCAGGCATCTTATCCCCTATTCTTTGGATAGGGGTTAAGATGCCTAGGGGCGGAGTACCCCTGTAAGGAATACTCTAAATACAATACATTGTACACTAGAAGAAAAATGAGAGCAAACAAACTCAGATTTACAAATACAGTGGTCCCTCAACATATGATGGTAATCCATTCCAAACGGACCATCGTTTGTTGAAACCATCGTATGTTGAGGGATCCGTGCAATGTAAAGTATAGGACAGTGGTCTACAACCTGCGGACCTCCAGATGTTGCAAAACTACAACACCCAGCATGCCCGGACAGCCGTTGGCTGTCCGGGCATGCTGGGTGTTGTAGTTTTGCAACATCTGGAGGTCCGCAGGTTGTAGACCACTGTTAGAGGAAGTTGTACTCACCTGTCCCGCCGCTCTGGACCGTCAGCGCTCGTCACCGCTGCCCTGGATGTCACCTTCCATCGCTGTCGCCGCGTCCCCGGGGTGTCCCCGACGCTCCGTCAAAGCCTCTGCTTCCCCCGGCATCTGCGCTCTCCGTCGCCGCCATCACGTCGTTACGCACACCGCTCCTATTGGATGGCGGGACGGCGTGCGCAGCAACGTCATGACGACGATGGAGAGCGCTGACGATGCAGGGGATCCCTCCGCGCCAGAGTCCCGAGGACAGGTAAGTGATCGTCAGCGGACCACACGGGGCACCGTAAACGGCTATCTGGTGGCAGCTGAAGCAGTCTGCGCTGCCGGATAGCCTTTTATGCGATGGCCCCAACATAGAAAAGCATCGTATGTTGATGCTGCCTCTGAGAGGCCATCGTATGTTGAAATGATCGTATGTCGGGGCCATCGTAGGTCGGGGGGTCACTGTATAGAAATATTTATAGGTAATTGATCATAAAATCATGTGAGGTATAATGAAAACAGAACATCCGGACTGAATATGGAATGAGATAGGGGGTGAATCACAGAATGTAATCAGTAATCAATGCACTTACTGGATAGATCATGTGATCCTAGGTAACAATGTATAAGAATCCCACTTTCTATACAAATATAGACAAGGAGAGCGCTCCTAGTGTGATAACGTATTATAAAGAGGAGATGGAAAAAAGCAAAAATGCTCACCGAGTATAGTTGTACTGCAACCAAGTAGAACTATGGTGAAAGCGTGGGATAACCCTTCAACGGGCGAAGATCGGCAGCCGCTCCTGGCAACACAGGTGAAGCACTCAGACGGATCCCTCCAAGGAACAGCCCAGGATATAAGCAGCGCACACGACTTCAAAGGTAAAATGGTTTATTTAACCGGCATACAACGCGTTTCGCTGGACAACCAGCTTCATCAGGCATCTGATGAAGCTGGTTGTCCAGCGAAACGCGTTGCATGCCGGATAAATAAACCATTTTACCTTTGAAGTCTTGTGCGCTGCTTTTATCCTGGGCTGTTCCTTGGAGGGATCCGTCTGAGTGCTTCGCTTTCTATACAATCACTCAATAGTTTATTCACACTACGAGTTGCAGTCAATGATGTGGCATAGCTTTATACTTCCCAAATGGGGTGTAAACTGTGTCTAATCCACTGGGTGAATTACAATCAGTTATGCCACCGCCCAGAGTGCAATGTAATGATCTGATACAACAGGCAGTCTCCACAGTGCTATACACAACAGCCCATGCACAAGCTAATCAAAACAACAAAAAGTGTCTCACCCATCTAGCAATACTCCTGGTCTCCGCCGCTACGCCTACATCCACCGTTTTGTCCCTTCCTCAGGGGGCACTCAGTCTGGAAGTTCTGTTTTGATTATAGTAAAGTAGGTAAAGTATAGAGCGGCACTCACGTCTCTGCTGCAAACGTTTATTCGGACAAACTGGCAACAGATGCAACACTGTGGCCAACGGGCCGGTTTCACGCTACACAGATCGCTTAGACATGACCTATGACCTTTACCAAACCCCCACTCTTTATATAACACAACTTTATTTAGACTATCCACCTATTAACAATGTAATAAAATCACTCATAAAAAAAATATAAAACAATGTATAAAAAAAAAAAATACTGTATCTAAGCAATCCCGTTTCTGTAGTGACACATATCATAGAGTCTATACACAACTCCTGGGTCTATTTAAAGCCATAATAAGGTGACACGCATGGACACAAAGTCGATACATTGTCTCCATTGCTACATTGTGTATGTTGTTACAGTCAAGTCAATATTCCGACACATTCTTCATCTATTCTTCAGGGAATCATTGACTTCATAATTATATTTGATCTCCTGTCAAAGTGGAATTACGCTAGAGATAAAGCTGGGTCGGCCATTGTTCCTGCCAACTCCACCCAGAATCCTAGAGAATCCTGTATTATTGGCATTTGATCTCTGGGCTTTATTTTAGGGTGGCTGGTTTCTAATTTGATACAGAGATTTACATATAGATTCACAAATGGCTGACATGTTGTCATAGCCTCGCCTCTATAACTATTGAATGGTAATTTGATGATGACAATTACATTACCCGCCATGGGTGGAGTGGTAGAGCAGGGGGCTGCATGTTATTTCACTATATAGCCAGTGGGGGGGGGGGGGGGGGGGGCACTCTCTGGTTTGCACTGTGTGTTTGGGCATTCTCAAGTTGTTTATGGAGACATTCATTGGCTGACTGTGTGTGGGGGCATTTTCTGGCGGACATTGTGTGTGGGCACTGTCTGGTTGGCACTGCTTACTGGAGCACTCTCTGGCCACCATTTTTTATGGGAGAACTGTTTAACTTCAATTATGATCCAGCGGCAGGATATCTGTTTAAAGGGATACTCCACCCCTAGACACTTTATCCCCTATCCAAAGCATAGGGGATAAGATGTCTGATCATGGTAGTCCCCAACGATCTCCCTGTTGCCCCTCACGTTTGCATAGCGCGTCGGGTGCAGTGCTGGAGGCTTGTGACGTCACGGTCATGCCCTTCTCAATGCAAGTCTTTGGGTGGGGGCGTGACAGCTGTCATGCCCCCTCCCTTAGACTTGCATTGAGGGTGTGTGGCCGTGACATCACATATGGGGCGTGACCATGACATCACAAGCCTCCGCCCTGCATCGCCAGTCATCCAGCACAGAGCGAAGTTCGCACCGAAAGTCTGGGGCACCGCAGCTGAAATTGCGGGGGTCCCCAGCGGCGGAACTCCCGCAATCAGACATCTTAACTTATCCAAAGGATAGGGGATAACATGTCTAGGGGCAGAGTACCGCTTTAAACCTCCCGGCAACTCCAAAGCCCAAGACTTGCTCAAGACTAAAGCGATCAGGATACGGATTTGCCAAAAGCCCCATAGGCCTGCATGGGACTTCCAGCAAGTCCGTATCCAGATCTTTTTAGTCTCAGGATACAAAGTTGCCGGGAGCTTTAATCAGATATCCTGCTGCTGGACCAACATTGAAGTTATTCTATAATAGGCATTTTGTTCTGGGGCATTTTCCGTGGAATACGGTGCATGGGCAGTGGGCACTGCCTGGTTGGCACTTTGTGTGTACTTTATGGCTAGTATGGTTTATTAAAGCACTTTCTGTCTGGCACTGTGTATGGGGGCTCTACGATTGCACTACTTACTGGCACTGTGTGGAATACTTTGTGTGGGCATTGACTAGTTGGCACCTGAGTGTACTCTCTGGCTAGGGAACTCCCTGGCTGGGACTGTGTGTAACAGCACTTTCTACAGTGTGTGTGTGGGCGCTGTCCAGCTGGTACTGTTTGTGTGGGCACTCTCTCTTACAACGTGTTTGGGTTAGTCTGTTGTTGGTATTGTTTATGGCGGAACTCTTTCAGCTGGCACTGTGTGATAGCCCTATTTTGTGGGACAATGTGAGCGGGCACTATCTGGTTGGAATGGTTTATGGGGATATTCTCTGGCTTGTTGTTTAAAGGGGTATTCCCAACTCGCTTGTTATCTCCAATCTATAGAATAGAGGATAACAAGGAAATTGGTAGTGGTCCGACCGCTGGGACCTCCGCCAATCCTAAGAATGAGGACATAAGTGTTTCCAAAATGAAGGGAGCCGAGCTCAGAAACATTTCGCAACAACATAGAGGATGGATAGATTGATGGGTGTGAGGGCCATGTACACTCTGTTCATTCCAGGGATAATTATGTCCCCGTTCTCAGGACTGACAGAGGTCACATTGGTGGGAACTGCCACCGATTGACTTGTTATCCCTTATCCTATGGATAGTGGGTAACAAGCTGAGATAGGAATACAATGACAGTGCTCAAAGTAAGGCTAGATTCACACCACGTTTTGTACTTACAGTTCCCGTATACTGCTGGGAGGAGGAGGGGGCGGGGTTTAATCACGGCGCCCGCACTCAGCCATATACGGGAACCGCATTTAATGCATGTCTATGAGCCGATCGGAGTGAACCGCAGCCTCCGGTCGGCTGCGTTTTCGGCCGTATGCGGTTTCCCGACCGTAGGCAAAAACGCGGTCGACCACGTTTTTGCTGCGGTCGGTAAACCGCATACGGCCAAGAACGCAGCCGACCGGAGGCTGTGGTTCACATCGGTCGGCTCATAGACATGCATTAAATACGGTTCCCGAATACGGCTGAGTGCGGGCGCCGCGATTAAGCCCCGCCCCCTCCTCCCAGCCGTATACGGGAACCGTAAGTACAAAACGTAGTGTGAACCTAGCCTTACATGCATATGATATCTCAAGTATGTGTTTATTAAAAATAACAATACATAAAATATATAGCCATCTGAAAAGCCACAGGGCCCTTGAGGCTGACCTCTAGCTATATCAAAATAAAGATTAAAACATGAAATAATGATACTAATAATTGGAAATAGGTAAAATATATAGTGCTGTGGGAACTGCTGCTGAAATCAAGTGCAAAAGAATAAAAATCCAATATTAAAGTCAGTAGGGCATTGTGCCACTACATGATTAATATGAAAGGGGTTATCTAGGAAAAAACTTTTTCTTATATATCAACTGTCTCCAGAAATGTAAACAGATTTGTAAATTACTTCTATTAAAAAATCTTAATACTTTCAGTACTTATGAGATTCTGAAGTTAAGGTTGTTCTTTTCTGTCTAAGTGCTCTCTGATGACACGTGTCTCGGGAACCGCCCAGTTTAGAAGCAAATCCCCATACCAAACCTCTTCTACTCTGTGCAGTTCCCGAGACAAGCAGAGATGTCAGCAGAGAGCACTGTTGCCAGACAGAAAACAACAACTCAACTTCAGCAGCTGATAATTATTGAAAAGATTAAGATTTTTTAATAGAAGTAATTTACAAATCTGTTTAACTTCCTGGATCCATATATATAAACGGGATGAGTATTTAACTCAGGGAGAGTTCACCACTCCTGGTGTGAGGGAGCTTTCAAGGGCCACTAAGCACTCCGCAGGCATTCTGGGTAGGAGAATATGCAAATCAGCTCATTACATCACCTTTTCAGGCGATGTTCCCTGGTATCAGCTTAGCTCCAGTTACGGAATATAAAAAGCTAATCGGGATTAATACCAAGCCAGAACTCTCTTTCCAGAAGGAAAGAGCACCCATCTGCAGGCAGCTGTTTCAGGGTACTTGTCCCTCGCCAGTACAGAGCAGGGTAATCTGTTTTTTCCCTGGAATACCCCTTTAAGGCTGGACTAGTTTCAGGATCTCCACAGATCCTTTCTTCAGCAGCTGTTTTTTTCATCACAATATACTATAGCTGCTGAAGAAAGGATCTCTGGAGATCCCGAAACTAGTCCAGCCTGAATATAAATCGTATTTCATCATTGCCCAGTGAGGTCTGCTGCTGCCCAGCATACCGCTACAGGTGCCTTGGACAAATAGTGCCCTGTCAATCAAGCACCCCTCGCACTCAAAGACACGAGGGCGCCGGGGATACTTATACGTGCCGGGAGCACTCCAGGAGCTGCAGAATCGCACTGCATCGATCCACACTCCCGTCTCCCGTGATCGGTGGGATAGGTGAGAGGTGCACAGCACCGCCGCACTATATACTGTGACATTGTTTCTAACTTGCTGAATATTACGATCAATTGCCGGAGCAAGCGCATTACCAAATTCCTTGCTGGAATTAGCGCTATTCATCTTGCGAGGACATTAGAATGTGTAAAACATTTATGTGCACGGACTACAAGTGGCACAATGCCCTACTAACTTTAATATTGGATTTTTATTCTTTTGCGCTTGATTTCAGCAGCAGTTCCCACAGCACTATATCTTTTACCTATTTCCCATTATTAGTATCATTATTTCATGTTTTAATCGTTATTTTGATATAGCTAGAGGTCAGCCTCAAGGGCCCTGTGGCTTTTTAGATGGCTATATACTTTATACAGTGGTCCCTCAACATACGATGGTAATCCGTTCCAAATGGACCATCGTTTGTTGAAACCATTGTATGTTGAGGGATCCGTGCAATGTAAAGTATAGGACAGTGGCCTCCAACCTGCGGACCTCCAGATGTTGCAAAACTACAACACCCAGCATGCCCGGACAGCCAACGGCTGTCCGGGCATGCTGGGAGTTGTAGTTTTGCAACATCTGGAGGTCCGCAGGTTGAAGACCACTGGCATGGGAAGTTGTACTCACCTGTCCCCGCCGCTACGGACCGTCACCGCTCGTCACCTCTGCCCTGGATGTCGCCGTCCATCGCTGTTGCCGCGTCCCCGGGGTGTCCCTGACGCTCCGGCAAGGCCTCTGCTTCCCCGGCATCCTCGCTCTCCGTCGCCGCCATCACGTCGCTATGTACGCCGCTCCTATTGGAAGACGGGACGGCGTGCGTGGCGACGTGATGACGATGATGGAGAGCGCCGACGATGCAGGGGATCCTGAAGAGGACGCGCCGGAGCCCCGAGGACAGGTAAGTGATCGTCAGTGGACCACATGGGGCACCGTAAACGGCTATCCGGTGGCAGCTGAAGCAGTCTGCGCTGCCGGATAGCTGTTTATGCGATGGCCCCGACATACAAAAGCATCGTATGTTGATGCTGCCTCTGAGAGGCCATCGTATGTTGAAATGATCGAATGTTGGGGCCATCGTAGGTCGGGGGGTCACTGTATATTTTTTATAATGTTATTTTTAATAAACACATACTTGAGATATTATATCCATATCCAACTTTGAGCACCGGGTAGGTGCAGGGTATAGGTGTTTAGATGGGTTTTGCTCGGTTTTTGGTATTAAAGGCTAGGTGAGCACCTTCCATTTCTTTTGCATATTGAGATAGGAATACCCCTTTATGGAAAAACCAGCTGTCATGGCTGCAGAGAGGCTTAAAGGAAAACTGTCAGCTTGCTCCACCCGCACTAACCAGCAGTCCTGGCTGATGTGCGGCAGGACGCTGATCAGTTTAATGCTTACTGTGCCCGGATCGGCTTGGCCGTTCTGCCACTATCTTCATTTTTCCCTATATGCTAATTAAGTGCTAACTGGCACAAGCGACGTTAACTGGCACTCTGACATCACCCAGCTCATCAATATTCCTCCCCTCCCTCAGCCTCTCCCTCTTCTCCCCGATCTGTAATGAAGAGGGAGAGGCGGAGGGAGGGGAGGAATATTGATGAGCTGGGCGGCGCGGCGGCGGTGACTTCAGAGTGCCTGTTAACGCCGCTTGTGCCAGTTAGCACTTAATTAGCATGTAGGAAAAACGAAGATATTGGCCAAACGGCCGGCCGGGCGGATCCGGGCATAGTAGGCATCAAACTTATTAGCGTCCCCCGCACTACCAGCCAGTACCGCTGGTTAATGCGGGGAGGGGGGGGGGGGGAGATGACAGTTTTCCTTTACATTTAAAGGATTATTTTTAGTTCACACCATATCTGATGACTCTTTGTAGCTTGTTCTAAAAAATTTGCATCTGCTGATTTCTATGCTGGTGGTAATAATTAGGTGCTATATTGCACTGTTATGTAGACAATGATGGTTATATTTAGGTACTGTATGGTATTATTATGTAGATACTAGTAGTATTATTTAGATACTGAATGTCACTATTATGTAGACACAATATTCGTCATATATTCGCTAAATTCGCATATTCGTAATATTCGCGTTTATTTTTGCATATGTGAAAACTCGCACATGCAAAAATTTGCATATGCGAAAATTAGCTATGCAAAAATTTGCATAAGCAAAAATTTGCATATGCAAAAATTAGCATATGCAAATGAAAATTTGTACGCCAATCTCACACAGTAGTATTAGAGCCTTCTTTACACCACACAAGATGGAAGCAGAGAGGGATGATCACTGTGATGTGTACTGTGAAAAAAAAAAAAAAAACAATATTTGTATTTGCGAATATATAGTGCTATATTCGCGAATATTCGCGAATTTGCGAATATGCGATATTCGCGAGCAACACTAGACACTAGTAGTATTTTGTCAGGGATCGACCAGAGGACAGGGAGAGTGAGCCCTAACTTACTCTAAAAAGACTCTCCCTGCCTTCTTGCCCATCCATCTTAAACGATGGATCGAAAACTGGGTGCCAATCCCTTCCTGCGCTAAAGTGCAGTGGCGTAAAAACACATAATATATATATAGTCGTCACAGGCCAGAACAGAAACGGAAAACTATTAGACAACCAGATATACCAGACAGAATACAAATACTAACAGGGCAGAATGTAAACAGGCAAACTGATAAGGAAACAGAGGACACTGTTCACAATGAACATAAGACAGGAAAACGGATGAGTCTACATAGACTCCATAAACAAACAGGAATTAGCTCAATCCCACAGAAGACCTTCAGTAGACACAGGAACAAACAATACCCTCTGAGTCCCCCACACAAAGGAAAAATGGGATCAATCGCTAAACAGGAATAATATTGGACACTGTTCACACTGAACAACAAACTATCCTAAAACTGACTAATGTAACACAGACTAAAATACAAAGAGCATGCTATATAACCATGGCTAAAAACCCAGATAAAATGACAAGATAAATTCAAGGTAAATGCTCAAGCAGACATAGTTGGTGTCATTAAACTAACAGACATCATAGTATTGCACTGAATAACCAGCACCAGAATGACAGAGAACTCTGGCTAAATAACTCCACCCGAGTTCTTATTTGTTCAGAGCATCAACTATTCCCTATCCAGGTAGAATAGCAAACTGCTCTGAATAAACTAGTGTGTGAATACACACCTAAACAGAAAAATACAAAAACAAATAAATGGACATTACAGTATTATTTAGGTACTGTATAGTACTATTATGTAGACACTAGCAGTATTATTTAGGTACTGTATAGTACTATTATGTAGACAATAGGGGTATTATTTAGGTACTATATGGCACTATTATGTAAACACTGATGGTATTATTTAGGTACTGTATGGAATAATGTACACAGTAGTGGTATTATTTAGGTACTGTATGGCACTATTATGTAAACACTGATGGTATTATTTAGCTACTGTATGGAATTATTATGTACACAGTAGTGGTATTATTTAGGTACTGTATGGCACTATTATGTAGACACTAGTGGTATTATTTAGGTGCTGTAGGACCCTATTATATAGACACTGGTGGTATTATTTAAGTACTGTATGGCATTGTTATGTAGACATTGGGGCTGTCATTTAAAGCTTACCTGTCATTTAAGGTGACCTGTGTGTGTACATGAGGAGCAGCACTATGGCAATTATATAACGTCTATTGTATTTTCTTCAGATTACTGCTCTGCAGGCTGCATCTATAATTTGCAGTTCTTCCAGTGCTGCTTAGACCTGTATTGCTTGTCTTGCAGACAGTACAAAATTGAGCTGATTTCCAGAGTGGAATATAGTCTCACATGGGAGGAGGGACAGGTAAGAAGCTTGATAACAGGAGAAAGATGCATTTGTGTCTAATAAGATATATTACAAAGTTTCTTATATTCCCTTGTACTATGGATCTATGCAAAGTTTGTTCAAATGCCTATATAAGTACTTTATGGTACTATTTTGTATGCGGTCCATATCACTGTTATTTGGCCAAGATTACACACCTTACAAAGGGGAAGCCAGACAACCACATATTTGTCCAGGGGTCTATGGCCACCATGAGCCTGTCTATTTGTGGTGGCCCAGTATGGGAGGTGTTACCCCGTACCCTTGCTGACTTGTCAGGCAGCCTCCCTACATTGTCCCCTGGGCCCCTTGCATCTGTGCCCAATGTAAATATGTTTCTAATGTATTATACCATGTAATGTGTTCGGAAAGCGTTGTCACTTTAAGACTGTTCACCATGTGACTTGTCATGTGATTGTTATCCAGGAGGTACCAGTGAACAGGTGATCCCAGGGGTGACCTATGGGCTCCCTGCTAGTCTCCCCATATAAGCCCTGGGTGGAGCTAGTTCTCTCTCTTTCCTTACAAGTCTTTGCTGAGGTCAAGTCGAGTCTTAGAGAGTGAACACAATGAGAAAAAAGTGTATAGATCAAATAGCTAAATGATTTTATTAGGACATGAATAATGCTAAAAAAAATAAACACATTTAAAAGCATATAAAATACATATAACAGAGGAGAGAACAGCTGGTAGAAACGGAACTAAAATGGAGACTAGTAATAGGATGTAACCACAATGTAAATAGCTATATCAGGGGTTTACTACTTTCCCAGCAATCATCATCATTATCAAAAGGCTGAATAACAGCAGGAAATGCAAAGTGCATAATACAGGAAATAACATAAAGTGCTCCAAGGCAGGGAAAAGAGGAATTTACCCAGATGATAGCAGCAAGGTATAGAGACTATCATTACCCAGTGGACTCAAGAGATGAACCAGCCTCCACCACCCAACATTTCGCTCCAAGGCTTCTTCCGGGGGCATGGGATGAGGGGCCAATGATGAGTCGCTTCTCTGCCTTTTGGCTCAGATCAAGTGTAGTACCTTTCCTCTTAGTTGGCAGTGTGGAAGACCACCAAGGCAGGATGGGGAACCACACAGTAGACAGGTGTACCAGGGATGGCTGTGGAAGGCAGCAGTCATCTCTGATGAGACCTGTCCCTGCTGGATCTGGCCTTAAGGTCCGGGTAGAGTGAAGGCCGAAGTGCACAAGTGCCCTGGGAGTGGTGACCCCAGGGTGCCGGATTTCACTTGGGATTGGCAACCCCACTTGAAGGAAAGCACGTAGCACGCACTTTCTTTCTCACTCTTCTAGGCACTCACCCTCAGTATCCCGGCCTTTCGGCTAGGATCGGGGAATTTTTTATAGATCCGGTCGGATGTCCGGCCAATATTACACACTGCGCACATCCACTTAATTATTATAATTTTTTTTCCGTCACTGTGTCCACTTTTTGTATTAGTTTTGTCCACTAGAATTTGGTAGGATGCAGTAGCTCTTCTGGGTGTCCCTCCTGCCGGTCTAGGGGAGGTGTGTGTGGCCATGAGGTTCCTCACCTCCCTGCTATACCCCGTGGCAACCCTGTTTCGGCAGGATGCCAAACTGGTTTTACTGGTTCCTTGGTGACAACCTGGTTAACACCTAGTTGTCCGCTGGGAACACTTTCGGTCCCTGAGTAGCTTCTGCAAAAGGGGACATTGTACCTGGAACCTTGCAGGTGCCTTTTGGCCCAGAGGCGAAGGTTTGGTTTGTTGGGAGGCCTCTCTCCTTTTGGTGAAGGGCTTGCGATAGACCGCATCCTCGCGCACATTTATTTTTTTTGTGTGAACACTTGCACTTTTTAGTTGCACTTGTGTGATTTGAGAGCACATACCTCTGCTTTCAATAAAAAATGGGATGAGGGGCCAACTCATCCCATACCACAATGGAAGAAAAAAAAAATACCGTATTTATCGGTGTATAACACGCACTTTTTAGGCTAAAATTTTTAGCCTAAAGTCTATGTGCGTGTTATACGCCGATACCGCCCCAGGAAAGGCAGGGGGAGAGAGGCCGTCGCTGCCCGCTTCTCTCCCCCTGCCTTCCCTGGGGTCTAGAGCCCTGCTGCCGGCCCTTCTCACCCCCTGGCTATCGGCGCCGCTGCCCGTTCTGTCCCCCTGACTATCGGTATCGGCGCCGATAGCCAGGGGGAGAGAAGGGGCAGCGGCACCCATTGCCGGCGCCGCTGCCCCTGGTCCGTGCTGCTGTAGGCCTCCCGTGTGCGTCCCCTTCGTCATTGCTATGCGTTGCACGGCGCGGCGCATGACATCAGTGCGCCGCGCCGTGCATAGCAACGACGCAGGGGACGCACACCGGAGGCCTGGAGCAGCGCGGACCCGACCCAGGTAATTATGCCACCGGGGATGGGGGGAGGCAACGGGGCAGCGGCGCCGGCAATGGGTGCCGCTGCCCCTTCTCTCCCCCTGGCTGTCGGCGCCGCTTCTCTCCCCCTGGCTATCGGCGCCGGCAATGGGGCGCCGGTACCGATAGTCAGGGGGACAGAACGGGCAGCGGCGCCGATAGCCAGGGGGAGAGGAGGGCCGGCAGCAGGGCTCTAGACCCCAGGAAAGGCAGGGGGAGAGAAGCGGGCAGCGACGGCCTCTCTCCCCCTGCCTTTCCTGGGGATGTATAGGGGTATACACGCGCACACACGCACCCTCATTTTACCATGGATAAAAGATTTTTACCCAAATATCCTTGGTAAAATGAGGGTGCGTGTTATAGGCCGGTGCGTGGTATACCCCGATAAATACGGTATATAGATATGGGGGGTGAAATAACACACAAAGTCAGGTTGACACACAAAGTTGACTTTGTGTGTTATTTCACCCCCCATATCTATATGTATTTCTTTTTACTTCCATTGTGGTATGGGATGAGTTGGCCCCTCATCCCATGCCTCAGCTGGTACCTGATCAATTTGTGTACAATAGGTACATATGTGTCTGGATACGGTCAAGTGTCTGTGTATATATGGACATATGTACTCTACACCTCTTTCATATTTTTGGACCCTTTGGGTCCCCTAATCAAATGTCCTATGATACACTTCTGTAGCACATTTTTTTCTGGTATCATTTTTTTGGTAACTGTATATTCACTGAGACATTTATGTAATTTCATTTATATTATTAAATATGATTTTCATATTCTACAAGTTATGGTATTAACCAACATTAGTATTATATACAATTTGTTATTATGCACTTTATTAATATACCTGTTGATTGCACCTTAGGCATATTGTATAGGTTATGCTATTAATTAATATACCATATACTTTTCATTATGCACTTTATTAATATACCTGTTGATTGCACCTTATGTATACTTCATCAGTTATGGTATTAATCAACATAATTTATCATCTTTTATCATGCAGTCCACTAACATACCTGTTGATTGACATGTTTTGATCAAAAAGTGCGCTAAGAGCCTCCATTTTTGTTGACCAAATGTGCTGCTGCCATTTTCTTTTTTTACATGTTTTGTACTTGCCACAGCAGCGTGCACCCGTGTATTGGGTTTAGGTGCTGTCTACATTTTTGTTTATTCATACCTGTTGATTACAGGGGATGGAGTGTCCTATCCACTGATGCTGGATCGGCACTTTCCCAAGGTGGTCATATGACCCTGTGATGCGCTGACACGTGGTGGTGTCGCGTTGCCATGGTGACGCAATGGCACCGTTTCCCTTCTGATGCGCATTACGCGCCTTCAGGGAGCCATGCCGGACGCGATGCGCAGACCTGTGGCGACGTGTTGCCATAGAGATGCGCCGGCACCACCCCCTACTCTGATGAGTACTCAGCGTCACTGGGGAGCGATGCCGTTATGCGCAATTACTATGCTCTCCTCCTCCCCTGTGTTGCCATGTGGGCAGGAGGCTCGGATCATTGCAATATGATTATCTCTTTATTTATACTGTTATTGTGGGTGCATGCAAGACCTTGGGCCCGGTTATTATGCTATTATTGTGGGATATATCTTTATTATATGTGACACTTCCTATGATGCTGTAACAAACAGTCACATGACTTAACTGGTGGGAGTGGCTTGTATACCATATGATCACCTGTAGAATATATTATTGGTTGCTGGGACATATATATAGGAGGGTTTAGCTATGCTGTGACCACACCCCAGAAGAAGCCTTGGAGCGAAACGTCGGGTGGTGGAGGCTGGTTCATCTCTTTTCCCTGCCTTGGAGCACTTTATGTTATTTCCTGTATTATGCACTTTGCATTTACTGCTGTTATTCAGCCTTTTGATAATGATGATGATTTCTGGGAAAGTAGTAAACCCCTGATATAGCTATTTACATTGTGGTTACATCCTATTACCAGCCCCCATTTTAGTTCAGTTTCTACCAGCTGTGCTCTCCTCTGTTATATGTATTTTTATATGCTTTTAAATGTATGTGTGTGTTTTTTTTTTTTGAGCATTCATGTCCTAATGAAATAATTTTGCTATTTAATCTATACGCTTTTTTTCTTGTTGTGCTCAATTTGGTTTGGTGTGGATGTGTCACGCATGGGGAAGTTTTGTATTAGTCTTAGAGAGTGTCCAGAGTCATAGGAGGCCTCAAGTCCAGTCTGCAGCTACAAGTAATCACAGTCTCAGTATTGTCAGTCACAGTCATCATTTGTCAAGTCAACGTGGCCTGCATTAAATTGACCCCATCTACTACAAGTCCCAGCAAGCCCTTAAGGTCTCTGAGTCACTTGTCGCCACCTTTGGCCCTGGCTGAACTGTATAGACTTTTCCACCTGTCTAACCTCAGTAAAGCTACCGTTGTCCGTAACTTGGCGTCGAAGTCATTATTGCCCCCCCGTACCTTCGGGTGGTATCAAGGATAAACCATGCCCTGGCATCACGAATACAAGGGTAATTCCATCTGCCCTACATCACACCCCAATACCACATATTGGGGTTTATTTACTAACGTGATCCCGTCTATTTTTTTCTCAGGTTTTGCACCCAAATTGTGTCGCACGTTGCATGCGACACAATTTGCGACCGAAAAACCCCCAAACCCTCCATTTTAGGAGAAAACCCCCGAAAAGGGGGCGTGGCCACTGGAGAAATTGGGTGTGGTCCCGACAAAAGGGTCCTCCAACAGTTTTGAAAAATCCCAACATATTTACTAAGGTTTCCACTGAAAATGTGGTGAATTTGAGCTGGGAAAAACCCGACAGATCAGAACAGTTGTAAAAAAAAAAGCAAAACATAGGGAAAAGTGCAAAATGTAGGGAAACCCTAGTAAACACCTTGGGAAAATACCTGTCGGAAATCAAAACCCACAAAGAAACCTACACTCCACTCTTAGTAAATAAACCCCTTTGTTTTGTTGATGTTCTAGTGCAAAAATTACTTTTTTCCCCCCCATAATTTTCACACATAGGGGGAGATTTATCAAAACCTGTCCAGAGGAAAAGTTGCCCAGTTGCCCATAGCAACCAATCAGATCGCTTCTTTCATTTTTAACAAGGCCTCTGCAAAATGAAAGAAGAGATCTGATTGGTTGCTAAGGGCAACTAGGCAAGTTTTCCTCTGCACAGGTTTTGATAAATCTCCCCCATAGTATTTAATAGCTCGGGAATCATAGTATAATCTCACTCCTGGTGCCTGATATGAAATTCATACAATGTAACTTGTGTACACAGCAGGGAATCCATTTACATTTGACATTTCACATAAGGAGCTTCTGGGGAGCCCCTATGGGCTGCGTAGTGGTTACAGATGCCGCGCCGCTCACTGAAGAGCATCACGTTTTCACTCAAAAAAGATAGAATTTCTGGGCTCATCCAGAATGTGATGAAACTCTTGTTTATCCTGGTCCGTAAATAGAATTCCAGAACTGCAGTGAAGACTGACACCCAAAGGGAAAGAGAGAGCAAGGTTCGAAGGGAGGGTATCACCGAGTGTCGTGTAGAATGAGATGCTATTCAGAGTCTGTGTAATAGAAAGTGACAATCCCTACGGGCGCCGTAATGACAGTCATTAGTGTTTGTCACCAAGCATCTATTATCCTTGCCGGCAATGAAGACGAAAAGGTTGGATAGAATTTTACGAGGCTTCAAACAAGAGAAAAATCAGGACCTTCACTTCTAGAATACTTGCTGTATAAAAGGGGTTGTGACACTATTGACCCCAAGAAAACTCCCTTCAAGCAATGTAAGTGAAAGAGAGAAACGGCCCATAGCTAAGTTCAAGTTGGTCCCCCCCTTCCCTTTCATTAAAAGGGTACTCCACCCCTAGACATCTTATCCAGTATGCAAAGGATAGGGGATAAGATGTCTGACCGCGGGGGTCCCGCTGCTGGCGACCCTCGTGATCTCGGCTGCGGCACCCCAGACATCCGGTTCATGGAGCGAATGACTGGCGATGCGGGGCGGAGGCTCGTGACGGATGACTGGCGATGCGGAGGCTCGTGACGGATGACTGGCGATGCGGGGCGGAGGCTCGTGACGGATGACTGGCAATGCGGGGTGGAGGCTTGTGACGTCCCGGCCCACTCCCCGATCGTGAAGTCACGGTCACGCCCTTTCAATGCAAGTCTATGGGAGGGGGCGTGACGGTCGTGGCCATGATGTCACGAACCTCCGAAGCTTACTCGACGCTCTAAACGAACACCAGGTATAGCAGGGAGATCGCTGGGGTTCACAGCTGCGGGACCCCCGCGATCAAACATCTTATCCCCTTCTCCTTTGGATAGGGGATAAGATGTATAGGGGACAGAGTACCTCTTTAATGGTGGAAATGTTTACTTCTCAAGACAGGAGGGCCCGATGCTTGTTGCCCTCTCTATATTGCTCCTGTGACCCTTGGGTCAATCTATTATCCTCATGCTTGCTAATAGTGCAGTTCTTCTTGAGTTCTAGCACAGGCATTCACCACCCCACAGTAAAGGAGACGCGGCCTACAAAGTCTGGACCTCCTCTCTCTAAGAGTCTCATAGCAGCAGCACTACTGTGGTCCCAAGGGCTGCCTATAGGGGGGTGTGACTAATGTAGTTACAGAGGGTGTAAGAGCCAACACTGCAAAAGAGCACACCACAGCCTGGTGCCCAAGGCATGCAACCACTACCAGTCTTAAAGTGTACCTGTCAATACACAGAAAAAACATAATGCTTATATATGTTATTCACTGTTCTGCAGCTCACTCATTCTGACATCCACTGCTCAGGAAGGGGCTTGTCTGAGACAAGCACTGAGCCTGCCCTCACTCACCATGCATCTACTTTCTCCCTGAGTTTGCTGTGCTGTGCTGGGTCTCTTCATCCAATCACTGCAGGCTGCTCTGTAACCCCTCCTCTCTGTTTTCATGCTGCAGTCTGATAGGAGAGGAGTGAGCACAGAGGAGTGCTAGTCCTGCCCTCACTTACTAGACTTTGTCCCTGTCTGTGCTTGAGCTGGGACAAAGATGGTGCTGCAGCTGGACAGGATTATGTTCTGGATGGTATGGGGACCCCGAGTGGTCTTTTTGTTATAAGCCATGATTTAAACAATAAGAAGATAACATTTTTATACTAAAATATATTAGAAATGTAAATGTTTTGCCAAAATATACAACATATAAAGTGTCCCTGTCATTAAATGGGTTGTTCAGTGTTAAAATGTATAAAGAAGCTCATCTGATCCCCTGCAACTTCCGTCAGATTGGAGTATGGTGCATGTGGTATCTGCTCCTTGTATAGTGGTATTATTTTGTAACTGTATGATTATTATGTATATGTATATAGTTATCGTTGTTGGTGCTGTTATATGCTGCAGATATTTTGTACATAAACATTTACTTGTGATATTCAACAGGGGTGGATCGATGCAGAGCGAGGAGTCGTTCAGAGCGAGGAGTCCCAGCATAATCTGAAGCACCAATCAGAGGCTAAATAAAGGCTTGTACAGTGACCCCCCCCCCCCCCCGACCTACAATGGCCCCGACATACGATCATTCCAACATACGATGGCCTCTCAGAGGCAGCATCAACATACGATGCTTTTGTATGTCGGGGCCATCGCATAAACGGCTATCCGGCAGCGCAGACTGCTTCAGCTGCCACCGGATAGCCGTTTACGGTGCCCCGTGTGGTCCACTGACTATTACTTACCTGTCCCCGGGGCTCCGGCGCGTCCTCTTCGGGATCCCCTGCATCGTCGGCGCTCTCCATCGTCGTCATCATGTCGCTGCGCACGCCGTCCCGTCATCCAATAGGAGCGACGTGCGTAGCGACGTGATGGCGGTGACAGAGAGCGAGGATGCCGGGGAGGCAGAGGCCTTGCCGGAGCGTCGGGGACACCCCGGGGACAAGGCGACAGCGATGGAGGGCGACATCCAGGGCAGCGGTGACGAGCGGTGACGGTCGGGGACACGTGAGTACAACCTGCATTACCAGACCTGCGAACCTCCAGATGTTGCAAAACTACAACTCCCAGCATGCCCGGACAGCCGTTGGCTGTCCGGGCATGCTGGGTGTTGTAGTTTTGCAACATCTGGAGGTCCGCAGGTTGTAGACCACTGTCCTATACTTAGCATTGCACGGATCCCTCAACATACGATGGTTTCAACAATCGATGGTCCATTTGGAACGGATTACCATCGTATGTTGAGGGACCACTGTATACAGACTTATTTTTCAAAAGAAACTTCTTCAGGCTCCTTATCACCTCCGGCAGATTGAAGAAGTGGCAAAGCCCAATTATTTTTTTAATTGGAAAAATATTCCAACTAGTAAAAAACTAGTAAAATAACAACTTTCGAAACGCGTTGGTTTTTACTGTAACTTGTAGTCCACCTGGACCTCTATTGGACCTCTCCTCTGCGAGGAGTGTGTGCTACAGATGGCCCATGCTCCATACATTCTCTATGGGAGAGCTGGAGATGCTTGTGTGCTGAACGCGGGCATCTCTGGTGCTCCAATAGAAATAAATAAATCGTGTGCCATCTGTAGCACACAAAATCCTCGTAGAGAGCACTCTGGGCCTCCCCATGCACATGCCCCCCCCCCTCCATGTAGCTCTATGGGATAGCCAGAGATACACGAGTAGACACCTACATAAGAACCTATACCTCATGGAGGTAAGTAATGTGCATGATAGAAAGCACCACCAAAAGCAAAACGAAAAATTATGCACAAATAGACAGCATATAGAAAAAATATTAACAAAATCTTTATTCAATGTATCATCAATTAAAAGCAACAATACATATACATAATAAAAGCAAGGCACCGAAAAAGACTACAGATGGGTAGGTAAGGGCTGGAACTCAGCGTGGAAGTAAGAATAAACATAAGTATAAGGTCAAAGGGTAATCAGGTATCAGGTATCTATATAGGATCACACATCAGGATAATGCTAAAAGCAAGCAAGAAGGCATCGAAGAAACGAATGTGAAAACCAAACCCTGAGACCAAATGGAACAAGTATGCCAGACCTTACCTACCAACCCCAACGATCGTTTCACCACTGAATGGCTTCCTCAGGGGGTGTGGCTATCCTACCTTCTCACCAGCCTAATATACCAGACTCCAGCCACTTACAGCTCGTCACAATTGAACTGACATTGATCACCCCCAATCAGAACGTCCTAAAAATTACTGCCGCCCACAGGACTCAGCTGTACCCAATGATGTCCCCGAGTATAACCAAAGATGGTGTCCGCCAGAAATCCTAATATCCGGGACGCCGTCGGCGTACTTCCCGTAAACGAGCCGGGTCACGTGATTGTTGTAATCACATGACCAAGCTACGAGAACGCGTGCGCATGCGTACTGCGTCTCCCGCAGGTAGCGCGCGGTCATGTGGTCACGAGTACAGCTCTTTGGCTTTCCTATAGAGATGCATAGAGGGTGCGTGTTGACCCCAGCTGCGTGCTCGAGGAGAACAGGAGTGCCACACAGGAGATCGCGGATCTCAGCAGTCGGACCCCATGCGATCAGACACTTATCCCCTATACTATGGATATTGGATACATTTTCCTAAACTGCAGTACCCCTTTTAACTTTTTAATGAGGTCAGAGCACCTAAACAGTTCGTTTTTTTCTTGCTGGCAGACTTTGCATTGTAAGATGTTGCTGTTTACAGCCCCTTTAATCACTATTTTCTACGTAACTCGCTGTTCTGCAGACAGTTCTGCTCAATAACAGTTCCCAGAATCGCCTTCTACCCGAAGCCATGAACAAATGTGTTCCTTGTTAATGTTTTACTTCCCTGATGAGCCTGACGACTGATTGGACACGCTAAACCTTCGGCTGTAATGCTAAAAATTGTCCCCGAGGTACCCTGAACCTTTCATTGCCGAACAGGGGTAGATTATCTGGATCTGTCGAATTTTGCAAGACCGAAAGTGAAATTTTACTGTATAGAACTTTTTAAATTTCTTATATAGTATTTATATAGGCTTAAAAGGGGGACACCCAAAGAGGGGGTTTATTGGTGTGTTTGTGGGCTTTCCTGGGGGTGGATCTTAAAGGGGTACTCCAGAAGAAGAAAAAAAAACACCTGCTAGATAATCATAGATAATAAGTTATTTGTATAGTATTTCAGTAACTATTTGTCACTACAGATCTGGGTGAGGATGATCCTTGTATGACTTGTTAGGAACAGCTGATCGGTGTCGTGTTGAGGTCTTGGATTCATTGTATTTGTAGTAACAACTGATCTTCGAGACCTGGAATTCTAGTAATTTTCTGAGGCGTAGGAGTGTTTGCTCTCCTGCATAGCCCAGCACAGTCAGTGCATAGATATCATATTCCAATACTACTTTAAAAAAGAAAAAAAAATAATCTTAAAGAATCTTATCTTACCATAAAACTATTTAAACATGGAAAAATTCTCTATAGATACTTTTCAATTTTGCTGTTTATTCTTTCAACATTCCCTGGTTGTTCAGTGTCTGCACAAATCAGTACCGGATAAGTAATATAATGTATGTACACAGGGACCACCAGCAGAATAGTAAGTACAGCTCTGGAGTATACAGCAGGTAAAATAAGTACTGAACACGTCACCATTTTTCTCACTAAATATATTTCCATATATGCAAAGAAACCAAAGCAAATAAGATCAGAAATGTATTTATGTGTAATAATGTGAAATGACACAAGGAAAAAGTACTGAACACATGAAGAAAGGGAGGTGCAAAAAGGCCTGGAAAGCCAAGACAACAGCTGAAATCTATCAGTAATTAAAAAGCAATCCAGCCTCTTGTTGGTGCAAATGAATATCAGCTGGTTCAGTCCCAACTGGTGGCTACAAAAAGGTCCCATTGTCGAGGTGTCACACAAGGCACATCTCATGGTGGGTAAAAGCAAAGAGCTGTCTCAAGACCTTCACAACCTAATTGTTGTAAATCATAACAATGACGTTGGTTACAGGCGCATTTCTAAGCTTCTGAATGTTCCAGTGAGCAGTGTTGGGGCCACAATACAGAAGTGGAGAGACAATCATTTCACCATAAATTTGTCTCCACCAGGTGAGGAGAGAGAAGAATAATCAGAAGAGATGTCCAAGAGCCAAGGACACTAGTGGAGCTTCAAAAAGACCTGGAATTAGCACAGAGTGTTGTCTCATCGAAAACAGTAAGTAGTTCACATTCTGTATGCACGCTCACCACACAAGACTCCATTGCTGAATAAAAAGTATGGTGAAGTTCGTGTAAAGTTTGCTGCACAATTTTTGGAAAAGCCAGTGAAATACTGGAAGAATATAGTGCGGTCAGATCAGAGCAAAATGGAACTCTTTTGTGCCCTAATACACACCATGTTTGGAGGAGAAATGGCCCTGCACATCACCCTAAAAACACCAACAGCCAAGTTTGGAGGTGGTGTGGGGCGGCTTTTCAGCAAATGGTTCTGGCAAACTTCACATAATTGAGGATGAATGGGCAAATTTGCCAAGACATTCTTGACAGAAATCTGCTGCTGTCTACAGGATGATGAATATGAAACGAGGGCGGACGTTTCAGCAAGACAATGATCCCAAACACACAGCCAAGGAAACTCTCAAATGGTTTCAAAGAAAGAAAATAAATATGCTAGAATAGCCCATCACCTGACTTATGAACCACTGAAAATCTATAGAAAGAACTGAAGATCATGATTCATAGATGAGGCCCACAGAACCTTCAAGATTTTAAGACTGTAAAGAATAGGCCAAAATCCCACCTGGGCGATGCATGCGACTAGTTTTTCCACACAGGTGGCGTTAATATAAGATTATGTAATGTATGTACACAGTGACCTTACCAGCTGAATAGTGAGTACAGCTCTAGAGTATAATACAGATTCTAACTAAGGTCAGTATAAGATTATGTAATGTATGTACACAGTGACCTCATCAGCTGAATAGTGAGTGAAGCACTGGTGTATAATACAGGATATAACTCAGGATCAGTACAGGATAAGTAATGTAATGTATGTACACAGTGACCTCACCAGCAGAATAGTGAGTACAGCTCTAGAGTATAATACAGGATATAACTCAGGATCAGTACAGGATAAGTAATGTAATGTATGTACACAGTGACCCCACCAGCAGAATAGTGAGTACAGCTCTAGAGTATAATACAGATTCTAACTAAGGTCAGTATAAGATTATGTAATGTAATGTATGTACACAGTGACCTCATCAGCAGAATAGTGAGTACAGCTCTGGTGTATAATACAGGATATAACTCAGGATCAGTACAGGATAAGTAATGTAATGTATGTACACAGTGACCTCACCAGCAGAATAGTGAGTACAGCTCTAGAGGATAATACAGATTCTAACTAAGGTCAGTATAAGATTATGTAATGTAATGTATGTACGCAGTGACCTCATCAGCAGAATAGTGAGTACAGCTCTGGAGTATAATACAGGATATAACTCAGGATCAGTACAGGATAAGTAATGTAATGTATGTACACAGTGACCTCACCAGCAGAATAGTGAGTACAGCTCTGGTGTATAATACAGGATATAACTCAGGATCAGTACAGGATAAGTAATGTAACGTATGTACATAGTGACCTCACCAGCAGAATAGTGAGTACAGCTCTGGAGTATAATACAGGATATAACTCAGGATCAGTACAGGATAAGTAATGTAATGTATGTACACAGTGACCTCACCAGCAGAATAGTGAGTACAGCTCTGGTGTATAATACAGGATATAACTCAGGATCAGTACAGGATAAGTAATGTAACGTATGTACATAGTGACCTCACCAGCAGAATAGTGAGTACAGCTCTGGAGTATAATACAGGATATAACTCAGGATCAGCACAGGATAAGTTATGTAATGTATGTACACAGTGGCCCCACCAGCAGAATAGTGAGTACAGCTCTGGAGTATAATACAGGATATAACTCAAGGTCAGTATAAGATTATGTAATGTAATGTATGTACACAGTGACCCCACCAGCAGAATAGTGAGTACAGCTCTGGAGTATTAATTCAGGATATAACTCAAGGTCAGTATAAGATTATGTAATGTATGTACTCGGTGATGTAGATTATATCTAAGTGGAATCTGTAAAAGGTTGTTGAAAGGTGAACATATCCATATAGAGAATTTCCTTCTCCGGTTGCTAATTTGTTTTTACCTCCTAGGAAAACATTATGCCTGCAGATAGCGTATTAGTAATATATTAGTTATATATATGTGGTGGGGACACTCACTACTCCAGAGTAATAAGGCAGGTCTGGCATTCAGTCAGAACATCTGGGTGACAGATCCTATGGGATATATAATCTCACCCCCATCAGCTGTCATTCAGTATAAGTGGTTCTGAAAATGCTAAATAGAACTATTTTAATTAATATTTATTTTATTCATTTTTATTATTATTTTTTTTTTATTTTGGAGAGAATTGCTGTAAAAGAATTGCTTGGATGGGGGCAGAATCTAGAGAACCACAGATTGAGGAACAATGATCTCCAACCATTCTTGCCTCCAGCTGTTATAAAACTACATCTCCCAGCATGCCCGGACAGCCAACGGCTGTCCGGGCATGCTGGGAGTTGTAGTTTTGTAATGGCTGAAGGCAAACCTGTTTGGGAAACACTGATCAAGGTGAATATATCTAGAACATAGTTAATAGTTCATGGGCCTGAAATATCCATGGGGCCCGTGATAAAGCTCATCTCACCCGGGGGCCCCATAAAAGCTGCTCTACCTCTTACCTTGGTAGGGCCAATAAAGCAAAAGTCTACATGTGGTCCCTTTACTAATGCTGAGATTAGGAGGCTGAATGGTAGATCTTCAGGCCAATGCATAGAAGCAGTCTGTGGCAGCATCATGTCTGGGGGAAACCAGGCAGTGCCCATCACCTGCCAAATACCATCCCTACAGTGATCATGGTGGGGGCAGCATCATGTCTGGAGGAAACCAGGTACTGCCCATCACCTGCCCAATACCATCCCTACAGTGATCATGGTGGGGGCAGCATCATGTCTGGGGGAAACCAGGCACTGCCCATCACCTGCCCAATACCATCCCTACAGTGATCATGGTGGGGGCAGCATCATGTCTGGGGGAAACCAGGCACTGCCCATCACCTGCCCAATACCATCCCTACAGTGATCATGGTGGGGACAGCATCATGTCTGGAGGAAACCAGGCACTGCCCATCACCTGCCCAATACCATCCCTACAGTGATCATGGTGGGGGCAGCATCATGTCTGGAGGAAACCAGGAACTGCCCATCACCTGCCCAATACCATCCCTACAGTGCAGTATGGTGGGGGCAGCATCATGTCTGGGGGAAACCAGGCACTGCCCATCACCTGCCCAATACCATCCCTACAGTGATCATGGTGGGGACAGCATCATGTCTGGAGGAAACCAGGCACTGCCCATCACCTGCCCAATACCATCCCTACAGTGATCATGGTGGGGGCAGCATCATGTCTGGAGGAAACCAGGCACTGCCCATCACCTGTCCAATACCATCCCTACAGTGATCATGGTGGGGACATAATCATGTCTGGAGGAAACCAGGCACTGCCCATCACCTGCCCAATACCATCCCTACAGTGATCATGGTGGAGGCAGCATCACGTCTGGAGGAAACCAGGCACTGCCCATCACCTGCCCAATACCATCCCTACAGTGATCATGGTGGGGGCAGCATCATGTCTGGGGAAACCAGGCACTGCCCATCACCTGCCCAATACCATCCCTACAGTGATCATGGTGCGGGCAGCATCATGTCTGGAGGAAACCAGGCACTGTCCATCACCTCCCCAATACCATCCCTACAGTGATCATGGTGGGGGCAGCATCATGTCTGGAGGAAACCAGGCACTGCCCATCACCTGCCCAATACCATCCCTACAGTGATCATGGTGGGGGCAGCATCATGTCTGGGGTAATCCAGGCACTGCCCATCACCTGCCCAATACCATCCCTACAGTGATCATGGTGGAGGCAACATCATGTCTGGAGGAAACCAGGCACTGCCCATCACCTGCCCAATACCATCCCTACAGTGAAGTATGGTGGGGGCAGCATCATGTCTGGAGGAAACCAGGCACTGCCCATCACCTGCCCAATACCATCCCTACAGTGAAGTATGGTGGGGGCAGCATCATGTCTGGGGGGAAACCAGGCACTGCCCATCACCTGCCTGATACCATCCCTACAATGATCATGGTGGGGGCAGCATCATGTCTGGAGGAAACCAGGCACTGCCCATCACCTGCCCAATACCATCCCTACAGTGAAGTATGGTGGGGGCAGCATCATGTCTGGGGGAAACCAGGCACTGCTCATCACCTGCCTGATACCATCCCTACAGTGATCATGGTGGGGGCAGCATCATGTCTAGAGGAGACCAGGCACTGTCCATCACCTGCCCAATACCATCCCTACAGTGAAGTATGGTGGGGGCAGCATCATGTCTGGAGGAAACCAGGCACTGCCCATCACCTGCCCAATACCATCCCTACAGTGAAGTATGGTGGGGGCAGCATCATGTCTGGGGGAAACCAGGCACTGCCCATCACCTGCCTGATACCATCCCTACAGTGATCATGGTGGGGGCAGCATCAGGTCTAGAGGAGACCAGGCACTGTCCATCACCTGCCCAATACCATCCCTACAGTGATCATGGTGGGGGCAGCATCATGTCTGGAGGAAACCAGGCACTGCCCATCACCTGCCCAATACCATCCCTACAGTGAAGTATGGTGGGGGCAGCATCATGTCTGGGGGAAACCAGGCACTGCCCATCACCTGCCTGATACCATCCCTACAGTGATCATGGTGGGGGCAGCATCATGTCTGGAGGAGACCAGGCACTGTCCATCACCTGCCCAATACATCCCTACAGTGATCATGGTGGGGGCAGCATCATGTCTGGAGGAAACCAGGCACTGCCCATCACCTGCCCAATACCATCCCTACAGTGAAGTATGGTGGGGGCAGCATCATGTCTGGGGGAAACCAGGCACTGCCCATCACCTCCCTGATATCATCCCTACAGTGATCATGGTGGGGGCAGCATCATGTCTGGGGGAAACCAGGCACAGCCCATCACCTGCCCAATACGATCCCTACAGTGATAATAGTGGGGGCAGCATCATGTCTGGGGGAAATCAGGCACTGCCCATCACCTGCCCAATACCATCCCTACAGTGATCATGGTGAAGGCAGCATCATGTCTGGAGGAAACCAGGCACTGCCCATCACCTGCCAAATACCATCCCTGCAGTGATCATGGTGGGGGCAGCATCATGTCTGGAGGAAACCAGGCACTGCCCATCACCTGCCCAATACCATCCCTACAGTAATCATGGTGGGGGCAGCATCATATCTGGAGGAAACCAGGCACTGTCCATCACCTGCCCAATACCATCCCTACAGTGATCATGGTGGGGGCAGCATCATGTCTGGAAGAAACCAGGCACTGCCCATCATATGACCAATACCATCCCTACAGTGATCATGGTGGGGGCAGCATCATGTCTAGAGGAAACCAGGCAGTGCCCATCACCTGCCCAATACCATCCCTACAGTCAAGCATGGTGGGGGCAGTATCATGTCTGGAGGAAACCAGGCACTGCCCATCACCTGCCCAATACCATCCCTACAGTGAAGTATGGTGGGGGCAGCATCATGTCTGGAGGAAACCAGGCACTGCCCATCACCTGCCCAATACCATCCCTACAGTGAAGTATGGTGGGGGCAGCATCATGTCTGGAGGAAACCAGGCACTGCCCACATCCTGCCCAATACCATCCATACAGTGATCATGGTGGGGGCAGCATCATGTCTGGAGGAAACCAAGCACTGCCCATCACCTGCCCAATACCATCCCTACAGTGATCATGGTGGGGGCAGCATCATGTCTGGAGGAAACCAGGCACTGCCCACATCCTGCCCAATACCATCCCTACAGTGATCATGGTGGGGGCAGCATCATGTCTGGAGGAAACCAGGCACTGCCCATCACCTGCCCAATACCATCCCTACAATGATCATGGTGGGGGCAACATTATGTCTGGAGGAAACCAGGCACTGCCCATCACCTGCCCAATACCATCCCTACAGTGATCATGGTCGGGGCAGCATCATGTCTGGAGGAAACCAGGCACTGCCCATCACCTGCCCAATACCATCCCTACAATGATCATGGTGGGGGCAGCATCATGTCTAGAGGAAACCAGGCACTGCCCATCACCTGCCCAATACCATCCCTACAGTGATCATGGTGGGGGCAGCATCATGTTTGGAGGAAACCAGGCACTGCCCATCACCTGCCCAATACCATCCCTACAGTGATCATGGTGGGGGCAGCATCATGTCTGGAGGAAACCAGGCACTGCCCATCACCTGCCCAATACATCCCTACAGTGATCATGGTGGGGGCAGCATCATGTCTGGAGGAAACCAGGCACTGCCCATCACCTGCCCAATACCATCCCTACAGTGATCATGGTGGGGGCAGCATCATGTCTAGAGGAAACCAGGCACTGCCCATCACCTGCCCAATACCATCCCTACAGTGATCATGGTGGAGGCAGCATCATACTGTGGGGGTGTTTTTTAGCAGCTGTGACAGGCAGACTGGTCCGGGTTGAGAGAAAGCTGAATGGGGTAAAGTACAGAGGAATTCTTATTGAAAACCTGACCTAGAGTGCTCTGGACCTCAGACTGGGCCGAAGCTTCACTTTCCAACAAGACAATGGGGGAGATTTATCAAAACCTATCCAGAGGAAAAGTTGCCCAGTTGCCCATAGCAACCAATCAGATCGCTTCTTTCATTTTTCAGAGGCCGTGTTAAAAATTTAAGCGATCTGATTGGTTGCTATGGGTAACTTGGCAACTTTTCCTCTGGACAGGTTTTGATAAATCTCCCCCAATGACCCTAAGCATACAGCCAGGACAACACAGGAGCGGCTTATGGACAACTCTGTGAATGTCCTTGAGTGGCCCAGCCAGAGCCCAAACCCAATGGAACATCTCTAGAGAGACCTGAAAATGGATTCCACCAATCGTCTCCATCCAACCTGACAGAGCTGAGAAGATCTGCAGAGAAGAATGGAAGAAAATCCCCAAATCCAGGTGTGTGAACCTTGTGGCCTCATCCCTAACAAGACTGGAGACTGCAATCACTGCCAAAGGGGCTTCAACTAAGTCCTGAGTAAGGGGTCTGAATACTTATGTCACTGAAAGATTTTTTAAAGCCTTTGGCTGTCTGGACACACTCGGAGAAAGAGAAGACTTTAGTTGTGGGTGCTACGATTATTGGAGTATAAGACATCTGGACTCCACTTTATGTCTAATCTGCAGTAAGAGTGGACGAATGGGGTCACCAGGGACCCAGTCTCTCCCATATGAAATATACTGGTTCAGTAGGGTTTAGGGTCTATAAAGGGGTACTCTAGAGGAAAAAAAATTCTAATCCACTGGTGTCAGAAAGTTATACAGAATTGTCTTCTCTAAGTTAGAGATGACCAGTTTCTCTGTTTCTTACTGTTTTACTATACTCTGTATTACCGTATTTTTCGCCGTATAAGACGCACTTTTTCTTCCCCAAAACTGGGGGGAAAAAAGTTGGTGTGTCTTATACGGAGAATACACCCCTATCGCGGCGGTCCCTGCGGCTATCAACGGCCGGGACCCGCGGCTAATACAGGACATCACCGATCGCGGTGATGCCCTGTATTAACCCTTCAGACGCGGCGATCAAAGCTGACCGCCGCGTCTGAAGGGAAAGTAACACTAACCCGGCTGTTCAGTCGGGCTGTTCGGGACCGCCGCGATTTCACCGCGGCGGTCCCGAACAGCCCGACTGAATAGCCGGGTTAGTGCTTACAGGACACCGGGAGGGACCTTACCTGCCTCCTCGGTGTCTTCTCCGTTCAGGGATCCCCTGTATGGCCGGCGCTCTCCTTCCTCTTCATCACGTCGTCGCGTACGTGCGTCGGCGTGCGTAACGACGTGATGGCGGCGACGGAGAGCGAGGATACCCGGCCGGCAGCAGAGACGTTCCGGAGCGACGGGGACACGGCGACAGCGATGGAGCGACATCCAGGGCAGCGGTGACGGGTCCGGAGCGGCGGGGACACGTGAGTATTACCTCCTCCTGCAGTGGTTTTCAATCTGCGGACCTCCAGATGTTGCAAAACTACAACTCCCAGCATGCCCGGACAGCCAACGGCTGTCCGGGCATGCTGGGAGTTGTAGTTTTGCAACATCTGGAGGACCGCAGGCTGAAGACCCCTATTGGGTTCAAAATCTTTATTTTTTTAGATTTTGCCCCTAAAAATTAGGTGCGTCTTATACGCCGGTGCGTCCTATAGGACGAAAAATACGGTATATATATTTTTTTTGAAAACCTGACTTTAAAAGAAGTCATTTTAAGGGTATGTTCACATGTGCGTATTTTTGCTATTGATCTGCTGCAGATTTCCTTCAACAGATTTTGCTGCCCATTGAAGTCAATGGGCAGCAAAATCTGCAGCAAAAATACACACGTGTGAATGCACCCTAAATGTTTACATTTAAATTACTTGTAATTGCAAAAATTCTTACAAAAATAAATATTTTAATGCAGAAAGTTAAACAGATTTGTAATCTTCTTCTATTTTAAAATCTTAATCCTTCCAAGTACTTATCAGCTGCTATATGCTCCAGAGGAAGCTGTGTAGTTCTTACCTGTCTGACCACAGTGCTCTCTGCTGACACCTCTGTCCGTATCTGGAACTGTCCAGAGTAGGAGCAAATCCCCATAGCAAACCTCTCCTGCTCTGGACAGTTCCTGACACAGACAGAGGTGGCAGCAGAGAGCACTGTGGTCAGACAGGTAAGAACTACACAACTTCCTCTGGAGCAAACAGCAGCTGATACATACTGGAAGGATTGAGATGTTTATATAGAAGTCATTTACAAATCTGTATAACTTTCTGGCACATTTGATCTAAACATTTATTTTTATTTCATTTTCTGCTGGATTACCCTTTTAAAAATGTCCAGCCCCCTATCAGGACCATCAAAACTTATTTTCTTGGCTCCTATTCTATAAAATAGTGTAATGAATGGTTGGACTAAAAAAAAAATAATAATAAATAAATAAAAAAAAATCAAAAGAAAAAGAAATAATTATTATAATAAAAAAAAATAAAAAAAAATAATATATATATATATATATATTTATATATATAAAAATTATAACTGACAAGAACCCCTGTTTCTGAGTAGGATAGCTATGCAGATTTCTTTGAAAAAAATTAATAAAACCAAAACAAAAAAAAAATTCTATTTTCAGTGTGAAACTGCCCCAAAAAACAACACAGAAGTGTAATAAAGTATGTAAAAACATTATTATAAGTCTCATGGGAATGGATGAACCACAGCTGATCCAGAACATCTTGAGATGAATTATGGGCTTGAACCGTATGAGGGGGATCATCAAATCAATGATAAAGCAAAGATGTTCTGCAGCAGCAAGCACACACTGTAACAAGCATACAATAGCGGAGTGAGATGAACACAACAAGTGTCTTGGAGCAGATGCTGCCTTGGTCAGATGTAAGAGAAGTATATAGAGGAAAAGGAGGAGAATAATAATATAGTGGGGATCAGATAGAGGGAGTGGGGGGACAGGGGTACAATACCTTCCCACAGCACTGTCACGATTCGGGCTGAGCCTCCCAGGGATGTCAGATGGGGCTGAGCAGCCCAGAACGTTCAGCCAGAAGGAGATCACAAACAGGGTGTGTATATGAGAAGTGAGAGAGGAGGAGCAGACGGGAGGAGGCAACAGAGATACAGCAGTGCTTCCCAACCAGGGTGCCCCCAGCTGTTGCGAAACTACAACTTCCAGCATGCCCGGACAGCCTTCGGCTGTCCGGGCATGCTGGGAGTTGTAGTTTCGCAACAGCTGGAGGCACCCTGGTTTGGAAACGCTGAGATACACAAACAGTCCACAACTTCCTCACACCATCATAACACTGCTACGTATAGTGCACAACTACCACAGGGCCTCTCATCACAAGTGTAACACAATCTACTACTTCCTCACATCATCACAACACTGTTATATATAATGCACAACTACCACAGTGCATAACATCATAGCCAGATACGGTGTAACACAATCCATAACTTCCTCACAACATCGCTATGTATAATGCAAAACTACCACAAAAGATCACATCACAGTCCGATACCGCATAACACAATCTACAACTTCTTCACACATCACAACGCTGTTATGTATAGTGCACAGCTACCACAGTGCATAACATCATAGCCAGATACGGTGTAACACAATCTACAACTTCCTCACACATCACAACACTGTTATATATAGTGCACAACTACCACAAAAGATCACATCACAGTCCAATATAGCATAAGACAATCTACAACTTCCTCACACCATCACAACACTGCTACGTATAGTGCACAACTAACACAGTGCATAACGGCACAGATGGATATAGTGTAACACATACCACAACTTCCTCACACCATCACAACACTGCTATGTATAGTGCACAACTAACACAGGGCCTCTCATCACAAGTGTAACACAATCTACTACTTCCTCACATCAACACAACACTGTTATATATAGTGCACAACTACCACTGTGCATAACATCATAACCAGATACGGTGTATCACAATCCATAACTTCCTCACACCATCACAACACTGCTACGTATAGTGCACAACTACCACTGTGCATAACATCATAACCAGATACGGTGTAACACAATCCATAACTTCTTCACACCATCACAACACCGCTATGTATAGTGCACAACTACCACAGTGAATAACGTCACAGCTGGATACAGTGTAACACAATCCACACCTTCCTTACACCATCACAACACTGTTATATATAGTGCACAACTACCACAGTGCATCATATCACAGCCAGATACACTGTCATGCAATCCACAACAACCTCACATCATCACAACACCGCTATGTATAGTGCACAACTACCACAGTGCATAACATCATAGCCAGATACGGTGTAACACAAATTACTTCCTCACACCATCACAACACTGCTATTTATAGAGCAAAACTACCACAAAAGATCACATCACAGTCCGATACAGCATAACACAATCTAAAACTTCCTCACACCATCATAACACTGCTACATATAACGCACAACTACCACAGGGCCTCTCATCACAGCCGGAGAAAGTGTAACACAATCTACAACTTCCTCACACCATCACAACACTGCTACGTATAGTGCACAACTACCACAGTGCATAACAGCACAGACGGATATAGTGTAACACAAACCACAACTTCCTTACACCATCACAACACTGCTACGTATAGTGCACAACTACCACAGGGCCTCTCATCACAGCCGGAAAAAATGTAACACAATCTAAATCTTCCTTACACCATCACAACACTGTTATGTATAGTGCACAACTACCACAGTGCATAACATCATAGCCAGATACGGTGTATCACAATCCATAACTTCCTCACACCATCACAACACCGCTATTTATAGTGCACAACTACCATAGTGAATAACAGCAGAGCCGGAAATAGTGTAACACAAACCACAACTTCCTTAGACCATCACAACACTGCTATGTTTAAAGGGTACCTCTCATCAAATAAACTTTTGATCTATTTTAGATTAATGAATGTTGAATAACTTTCCAATAGCATGTTAATGAAAAATATGCTTCTTTCTATTGTATTTTTCCCGATCAGTCCTGTCAGCAAGCATTTCTAACTCATGCTGGAGTCCTAAACACTCAGAGCTGCCAGCCTGCTTTGTTCACAGCCAAACAGGCTGTGTACAAAGCAGGCTGGCAGCTCTGAGTGTTCTCCTTTGTGAACAAAGCAGACTGGCAGCTCGTAGTGTTTAGGACTCCAGCATGAGTCTGAAATGCTTGCTGCCAGGACTGGTAGGGAGACCCCTAGTGGTCATTTCTTCAAAGTGGAAAATTAAATAGAAAGAAGCATATTTTTTAATAACATGCAATTGTAAAGTTATTCTGCATACATTAATCTATAATATATCAAAAGTTTTTTTGATGAGAGGTACCCTTTAATGCACAACAACCACGGTGAATTACACCACAGCTGGATACCGTGTAACATAATCCACAACTTCCTCACACCATCACACCACTGCTATGTATGGTGCACAACTACCATGGTGCATAACATCACAGCCGAATACAGTGTAACACAATCCATAGCTTACTTACAGCATCACAACACTGCTACGTGTAGCGCACAACTACCACAGCGCATCATATCACAGCCAGATACAATGTCACACGATCCACAACAACCTCACATCATCGCAACACCGCTATGTATAGCGCACAACTACCACAGTGAATAACGTCACAGCTGGATATAGTGTAACACAATCCACACCTTCCTTACACCATCACAACACTGCTACGTATAGTGCACAACTAACACAGCACATCACAACGCAGCCAGATACAACATAACACAATCTACAACCTCCTCACACCATCGCAACACTGCTACGTATAGTGCACAACTAACACAGCACATCACAACGCAGACAGATACAACATAACACAATCTACAACCTCCTCACACCATCGCAACACTGCTACGTATAGTGCACAACTAACACAGCACATCACAACGCAGACAGATACAACATAACACAATCTACAACCTCCTCACACCATCGCAACACTGCTACGTATAGTGCACAACTAACACAGCACATCACAACGCAGACAGATACAACATAACACAATCTACAACCTCCTCACACCATCGCAACACTGCTACGTATAGTGCACAACTAACACAGCACATCACAACGCAGACAGATACAACATAACACAATCTACAACCTCCTCACACCATCGCAACACTGCTACATATAGTGCACAACTAACACAGCACATCACAACGCAGCCAGATGCAACGTAACACAATCTACAACCTCCTCACACCATCGCAACACTGCTACGTATAGTGCACAACTAACACAGCACATCACAACGCAGACAGATACAACATAACACAATCTACAACCTCCTCACACCATCGCAACACTGCTACATATAGTGCACAACTAACACAGCACATCACAACGCAGCCAGATACAACGTAACACAATCTACAACCTCCTCACACCATCGCAACACTGCTATGTACAGTGCACAGCTATCACCACACATCACATCACAACTAGATACAACGTAACACAATCCTTAATTTTCTCACACCATCACAACACTGTCATGTACAGTGCACAATTACCACAATTCATCACATCACAGCCGAATACAGTGTAACACGTTGTGACAATATAATCCACAGCTTCCTCACACTATTACAGCACTGCTACGTGTAAACAACAACTACCACAATACAACCAGATATAGCAGTGTTGTCCAACCAGGGTGCCTCCAGCTGCTGCAAAACTACAACTTCCAGCATGCCCGGACAGCCTTTGGCTGTCCGGGCATGCTGGGAGTTGTAGTTTTGCAATAGCTGAAGGAACCTTGGTTGGGAAACACTAAGATACAGTGTATTACAATACACAACTTTCTCAGAGCATAACAACACTACTTGATACAATGGCGCACTGTACAAAATGTCATCCCTTTACAACCAGATGCATTGTGACTAGAGATGAGCGAACTTACAGTAAATTCGATTCGTCACGAACTTCTCGGCTCGGCAGTTGATGACTTTTCCTGCATAAATTAGTTCAGCTTTCCGGTGCTCCAGTGGGCTGGAAAAGTTGGATACAGTCCTAGGAGACTCTTTCCTAGGACTGTATCCACCTTTTCCAGCCCACCGGAGCACCGGAAAGCTGAACTAATTTATGCAGGAAAAGTCAGCAACCGCCGAGCCGAGAAGTTCGTGACGAATCGAATTTACTGTAAGTTCGCTCATCTCTAATTGTGACACTGACTACATGATACAATGTAACACAAGTCTCCAACTGTAGGATGTCACTAAGGGTGCGTTCACACTGCCGTCTGTCCCCGTTTTTTTTTTATCCCCGTTTCGGTTCCGTTCTTGCGTGCTGTAAACTGGTTAAAAACGTTTTTGTTTTTTAAATCCCATTCACGCCATTTTTTACAATCCGTTTACATCCGTTTGTACCCGTCTGCACTCATTTCCGTTTTTTTTGACGGCAGAAAAAACGGCACATGCTGTATTTTTTCTTCCGTCAGAAAAAAAAATGGAAGAAAAAACGGATACAGTAAATTTAACATTGAAGTCTATGGAAAACGGATGAACCTTTAACCCCTTAAGGATGCAGCCCATTTGGGCCTTAGGGACGCAGACAATAAAATTTTTACGTTTTCGTTTTTTCCTCCTCGCCTTCAAAAAATCATAACTCTTTTATATTTTCATCCACAGACTAATATGAGGGCTTGTTTTTTGCGTGACCAGTTGTCCGTTGTAATACCGCTACTCACTTTACCATAAAATGTATGGCGCAACCAAAAAAATACTATTTGTGTGGGGAAATTAAAAAGAAAAATGCAATTTTGCTAATTTTGGAAGGTTTTGTTTTCACACGGTACATATTATGGTAACAATGACATGTGTTCTTTAGTCTTTGGATCAATACGATTAAAATGATACCCATGATAATATACTTTTCTATTACTGTTGCGCTTAAAAAAAATCGCTAACTTTTTAACCAAATTAGTACGTTGAAAATCCCCCATTTTTAAGACCTATAACTTTTTCATTTTTAAGTATAAGTGGCGGTATGAGGGCTCATTTATTAATACCATATTTGTTTATATATAACTTTTAATCCATTTTTTATAAAAAAATTTTGGAATAAAATGTTACAAAAAAGCATCCATTTTGGACTTTTTTTTATTTTTACGTTCACGCCGTTCACTGTACGGTATCATTAACATTTTATTTTAATATTTCAGATATTTACGCACGCGTCGATACCAAATATGTATATAAAATATTTTTGTAACACTTTTTGGGGGTGAAATAGGGAAAATGGGACAATTTATGTTTTTATTGGGGGAAGGTTTTTCAAATTTTTTTTACTTTATTTTTTTACTTTTTTTTACTTTTATTTTTACACTCTTAAAGTCCCCATAGGGGACTATTTATAGCAATCATTCGATTGCTAATGCTGTTCAGTGCTATGTATAGGACACAGCACTGATCAGCATTATTGGTCATCTTCTGCTCTGGTCTGTGGGAAGGCAGATTAGAGCAGAAGAGCGGAAGGCAGCGGAGGCAGGTGAGGGGACCTCCGTCTGCTGTGCTGGATGATCGGATCACCGCGGCAGCGCTGCGGGCGATTCAATCATCCATTTTAGTGATCACGGCATCTGAGGGGTTAATGGCGGACATCCGCGGGATCGCGGGTGTCCACCATTACGGGCGAGTCCCTGGCTGCGATCAACTGCCGGGACCTGCCGCACATGATTCGGGCATCGCTCCAATGCTCGTGGTTATGCTTAGGACATAAATGTACATCCTGGTGTGTTAAGTACCACCTCACCAGGACGTACATTTACGTCCTGCGTCGTTATGGGGTTCTCCACCATAAGGTGATTTTAGTATGTACCTGACAGACAGTAATGGACATGCTTAGGAAGGATCTGCGCTTGTCTTGGGACTAAATGTCTATGTTGTGAGATTACCAGAACACTGTGGCTAGCTTTCTGTGAACTTGTATTTCCTGTTTTCAGTTTTCTTGTTTGCCTACAAATCCCACAATGCAATTTTCCTCCCTCACACACATCAGCCACCCCACCCCATTAAAACATAAATGAGCTGCAGACCTGTGGTTTTCAATCAGAGTGCCTCCAGCTGTTGCATTACTTGCAGATTGCTCTCTCCACCCATTGAAGCAGACAGGCTCCCTGTCATCAGCTGACTAGTGATGTCAGGTCTCGGTTGCATTGCAAGCTGGGAAAAATCCGAGACAACAGTCATTTTGTATGCTGTTAAAAATAAATATTGTGGTGAAAATCACATAAGAATTGTGAGAAAACCGTCACACACGGGTACAGACACTATATACACTAACTTTACAGCCCTTGTAGCACAGTCAAATAAAAAAAAATCCTGGAATACCCCTTTAAGGGGTTAATGTCATCCATTTGCATCCATTTTTTCAATCCGTTTTTGACCTGATTTTACTTCTGAGCATGCTCAGAACAAAAGAAATTTTTTTTTGCTTTTTTTAACTGAAAAATAATGGATACAAATGGATAACATCTGTTTGCATCCGTTATTGTCCGGTTTTTTTTCAAAGTCCTTTTTATTTTTGACGGGAGAAGAATGGGACGGGTCTAGACGGCCGTGTGAACGCAGCCTAACGCATACAAAGTAACACAATATGACACTAGCCAACAGTTTAACATCACTATGAAAAAAAGCAACCCCCACAACTATATCACATCAATTCTAGACATAATGTAACACAAAACTTCTGAACTACATTACTAAGGGTGCGTTCACACGGAGTAAATGAAGAGTAATTCACGCTGAAAAATTTACGGGCGGAAAAAATATATATTTTTTGCACGAAATTCGCGGGAAATTCACGGCAAATTGCCCGCAAATTCTGCGTGAAAACAATGTCGGGCGGAATCTTTTTTTACCATTGACTTCAATTGATTTCTGCTAGCGGATTCCGCATGAAGAATGAACATGTTCTTTCTTCAAGCAGAACGGAATTCAGCGTCGGAATTCCACTAGCAGATTTTCCGCAGTGTGAACAGGACAGCGGAAATAACATTAAAGTCAGTGGGCAGAGGAGATGGGCATTAATTTGGAGAGGAGAATTCAAGAGGAATTACTCGAATAAATTCCTCTTGGATTACTCCGTGTGAACGGGCCCTTACAAATACAATGTAACACAATTTAAAACTCCCAAACTGTCTCCCATTACTAACAAAAACAATGTAACACAATATACAACCCCTGAACTGTATCCCATCAGTAGCAAATACAATGGGAAGAAAGGATATGTGAAGCAGTTCTCACATCACTTTTTCACCCCCAAATAAGCGTCTTGGAAACTGACTGGGAATGCATGCCAAGCCAGAGATTTCTCCAGAAGGAAACAATCCCCATCTGCAAACAGCTGTTTCTGGGTGAATGCTTCTTGTCCGTACAGAGTAGGGTGTTGTACAAATACAGTGTAACACAATATACAAACTTCCAACCTGTATCCCATCACTAACAAATACAATGTTACATAATAAACAACTCCCGACATGTGTCCTATCACATACAAATACAATGGAATACAATATACAACCCTCAAACTGTTTCCCATCACTAACAATACAATGTAACACAATATACAACTTCCCAACTGCATCCTAATGCTAACAAATACAGCGTGACACAATATAAAGCTCAGGAACTGTATCCTATCACTAACAAATACAATGTAACATAATATACAACTCCCCCAACTATAAAAACCCAAGAGCAGAATATAGAATATGTGATACAGTCCTGACCTCAGTATCTGAGGAAAGGGATTTAGAAGACTTAAAGGTTGGCCTACAATGCCATAGAACAGAAGGAAATGCTAGCAGAATGCTTTATGTATACTGAGAGGTATTAGTAGTAGAGAGGGAAGTGCTCATGGGTGTATAGGGAGAGGTATTATCATTAGAGAGGGAAGTACTCATGGGTGTATAGGGAGAAGTATTAACAGTAGAGAGAGAAGTGCTTGGGGGTGTATAGGGACAGGTTTTAGCAGTAGAGAGGGAAGTGCTCAAGGGTGTATAGGGACAGGTATTAGAAGTAGAGAGAGGTGCTCATGGGTGTATAGGAAGAGGTATTAGCAGTAGAAAGAGGAAGGTGCTCATGGGTGTATAATGTGATGTATTAGCAGTAGAAAGGGAAGTGCTCATGGGTGTATAGGGAGAGGTATTAGCAGTAGAAAGGGAAGTGCTCATGGGTGTATAGGGAGAAGTATTAGCAGTAGAGAGGGAAGTGCTCAGGGGTGTATATGAAGAGGTATTATCAGTAGAGGGAAGTGCTCATGGGTGTATAGGAAGAGATATTAGCAGTAGAAAGTGGAAGGTGCTCATGGGTGTATAGAGTGATGTATTAGCAGTAGAAAGGAAAGTACTTATGGGTGTATAGGGAGAGCTATTAGCAGTAGAGAGGGAAGTGCTCATAGGTTTATAGGGAGAGGTATTAGTAGAAAGAGGAAGGTGCTCATTGCTCATGGGTGTATAGAGTGATGTATTAGCAGTAGAGAGGGAAGTGCTCATGGATGTATAGGAATAGATATTAGCTGTAGAGTAGAGAGACTAGCACTCCTCTGTGCTCACTCCTGTCCTATCAAACTGCAGCATTAAAATAGAGGGGAGGGGGTAACAGAGCAGCCTGCAGTGATTGGATAAAGAGACTCAGCACAGCAGACTCAGGGAGGAAGTGAATGCATGGTGAGTGAGGGCGAGCTCAGTGCTCATCTCGGACACACCCTTCCTGAGCAGTGGATGTCAGAATGAGTGAGCAGCAGAACAGATGTATTTGTGAGCGAAATACAGAAGCTAGACACATCTGCATTACCTAGTGAGGAACGTATATAGCCATTTTTTTCTGTGATATGACAGATATCCTTCAAGTCCAGGTTTCCTTGCGGACAACATCTTAATACACTTCTTTCCTTGGACTTTCTTTACGTATAACTGAGGACTCTATGACGTTACTATGGAAATGTTTCTTTCAACTTCCCATTTGCTGAAAGAGATAGAAAAAGATAACACATGAATCACTTAAAGGGGTATTCCAGGAAAAAATTTTTTTTTATATATATATATATCAACTGGCTCCAGAAAGTTAAACAGATTTGTAAATTACTTCTATTAAAAAATCTTAATTCTTTCAGTACTTATGAGCTTCTGAAGTTAAGGTTGTTCTTTTCTGTCTAAGTCCTCTCTGATGACACCTGTCTCGGGAAACGCCCAGTTTAGAAGAGGTGTGCTATGGGGATCTGCTTCTAAACTGGGCGTTTCCCGAGACAGGTGTCATCAGAAAGGACTTAGACAGAAAAGAACTTAACTTCAGAAGCTCATAAGTACTGAAAGGATTAAGATTTTTTAATAGAAGTAATTTACAAATCTGTTTAACTTTCTGGAGCCAGTTGATATATATATATATATATATATAAAAACATTTTTTTCCTGGAATACCCCTTTAATGTATTACATATAAGTGAAATATGGAAGTAAATAATAATCATGTCACCATCTTTATCAGATCAACTTACAAGGTACTAAAATGGTGGCCAGGGGAAGTATTTTGGTAAAAAAAGGAAAATCACACACGACCATGAACTAGACCAGTGGTCTCCAACCTGTGGACCTCCAGATGTTGCAAAACTACAACTCCCAGCATGCCCGGACAGCCAACGGCTGTCCGGGCATGCTGAGAGTTGTAGTTTTGCAACATCTGGAGGTCCGCAGGTTGAAGACCACTGAACTAGAGAGACTCTTTTAGGCCTCATGTAGATGACAAGAATAGTGGATATGTCTGTGAGATGCCTGCATAGGAAAGCATTAAAGGGGTATTCCAGGCAAAAACTTTTTTTTATATATCAACTGGCTCCGGAAAGTTAAACAGATTTGTAAATTACTTCTATTAAAAAATCTTAATCCTTCCAATAGTTATTAGCTTCTGAAGTTTTCTGTCTAACTGCTCAATGATGATGTCACGTCCCGGGAGCTGTGCATGAGAATATGGAGAATATCCCCATAGGAGCTGGACAGCTCCCGGGACGTGAGTCATCAGAGAGCAGTTAGACAGAAAACAACAACTCAACTTCAGAAGCTAATAACTATTGGAAGGATTAAGATTTTTTAATAGAAGTAATTTACAAATCTGTTTAACTTTCCGGAGCCAGTTGATATATAAAAAAAAGTTTTTGCCTGGAATACCCCTTTAAGACAAACAACACGTCCAACTGGGGTCATGCAGCTGAATGGAGTGAAATGGCTGATGCCAAGTGCAGGAGATTAGCTCCGTAGAGTCTAGGCATATAACGGCAAACAGCATGTAGAGTCAGTGACGTGGAAGTATGGTTTTAACATGGCTTATCCTGTTTTTATTTTCAAGCGTAACAAAAATGAAGTCTTTACACTAAGGCACAAAATACAAAATAAATGCTGCTTATCCAAGCACTATCTAACACAATTGTCCCTATCATTATAGGTGGCTTACTACCAGTCTCCCAAGTCATCAGATTGGTTACTCAGGTGGAATGTTCCCCTTTGAGGCTGCTGATTTTAAGATTATAACTCTCATCAGAGATTTAGGTTCCTCCCAGCTGTGTTCGGCACCTGTGCTGATTTAGGCCACACAAAAAAACATGATAGACGAGGAATGGAATGAAAGACCCCACTGCCAACCTGCCTGTGTATCCATATAAACCCAGGCCCGTAAACCAACTTGACCACAGTCCCCAGCAGCTATTGTCTGTTTTATGACAAATGGAGTTGCTTCGGGTTTTGTGTTCCTTTAAAGGGGTACTCCGCTGCTAGACATCTTATCCCCTATCTTCAAAGGATAGGGGAAAAGATGTCTGATCGTGGGGACCCACTGCTGGGGCCCCCAGAGATCTCCCACAGCACCCAGTGTTCTAAACAAATGCCGGGTTCCTGCGGCAGGGGTCGTGTTGTTATGGTCACACCCCTCGTGGCATCACAGCCACGCCCCTCCCATAGACATGAATGAAGGGGGCGTGGCTTTGATGTCACGATCACGGCCTCCGGCTCCGAGCATTCTTAAAGGGGTACTCCAGTGAAGAACATTTTTTTTTTTTAATCAACTGGTGAACTGGTGCCAGAACATTAAACAGATTTGTAAATTACTTAAATTAAAAAATCTTAATCCTTCCAGTACTTATCAGCTGCTGTATACTACAGAGGAAGTTCTCCTCTTTTTAACTTTCTTTTCTGTCTGGCCACAGTGCTCTCTGCTGACACCTCTGTCCATGTCAGGAACTGTCCAGAGTAGGAGAAAATCCCCATAGCAAACCTATCCTGCTCTTGACAGTTCCTGACATGGACAGAGGTGTCAGCAGAGAGCACTGTGGTCAGACAGAAAATACATTTAAAAGAAAAGAACTTTCTGTGAAACATACAACAGCTGATAAGTACTGGAAGGATTAAGATTTTTAAATAGAAGTAATTTACAAATCTGTTTAATGTTCTGGCACCAGTTCATTAAAAAAAAAAAAGTTTTTCAACGGAGTACCCCTTTAATAAAATGTTCAGAGCGCTGGAGCACAGGAGTACCACTTTAATCTGAGTTGATGCATTTCGGATGCAGAAGAGTTAATGATGTTTATGTTCTATTCAGTCAGGGGACTGTCACTTTTCTTAAAAAAAAAAAAAAAGATTTGAAGACTATTTAGAGGATTCTTCCATCTACCCACACAGAAAGCTTTGAACGCAGCTGACTCGTCCTTGTGTTTGACAGTTCCAGCAGTTCCTATGTAGAAAGGAAACCTCATTTTCCATTCACTGCTGGTTAATGGAATATTATGTAAGTATTGGCTGGAAAAAAACATAGTTAATATGCACGAGTAGCTACAGAGCCGTATACACGAGGCTTCCCCCCCCAAATTATACAGCAAATCTCTTAAAGGGGTACTCCTGTCGAAAACTTTTTTTTTTTTTTTTTTTAATCAACTGGTGCCAGAAAGTTAAACAGATTTGTAAATCACTTCAATTAAAAAATATTAATCCTTCCAGTACCTATTAGGGGCTGTATACTACAGAGGAAATGCTTATCTTTTTAGATTTCTCTGATGTCATGACCACAGTGCTCTCTGCTGACCTCTGCTGTCCATTTTAAGAACTGAATAAAATATAACTTTTAATATACCGTATATACTCGAGTATAGGCCGAGTTTTTCAGCACGATTTTTCGTGCTGAAAACACCCCCCTCGGCTTATACTCGAGTGAACTCCCCCACCCGCAGTGGTCTTCAACCTGCGGACCTCCAGAGGTTTCAAAACTACAACTCCCAGCAAGCCCGGGCAGCCATCGGCTGTCCGGGCTTGCTGGGAGTTGTAGTTTTGAAACCTCCGGAGGTCCGCAGGTTGAAGACCACTGCGGCCTTCAACATCATCCAGCCCCCTCTCACCCCCTTTAGTTCTGAGTACTCACCTCCGCTCGGCGCTGGTCCGGTCCTGCAGGGCTGTCCGGTGAGGAGGTGGTCCAGTGAGGAGGTGGTCCGGGCTGCTATCTTCACCGGGGAGGCCTCTTCTAAGCGCTTCGGGCCCGGCCTCAGAATAGTCACGTTGCCTTGACAACGACGCAGATACGTCGTTGTTAAGGCAACGGCTCTATTCCGGGCCGGAAGCGCGGAGAAGAGGCGCCCCCGGTGAAGATAGCAGCCCGGACCACCTCCTCACCGGACCACCTCCTTACCGGACAGCCCTGCAGGACCGGACCAGCGCCGAGCGGAGGTGAGTACTCAGAACTAAAGGGGGTGAGAGGGGGCTGGATGATGTTGAAGGCCGCAGTGGTCTTCAACCTGCGGACCTCCGGAGGTTTCAAAACTACAACTCCCAGCAAGCCCGGACAGCCGATGGCTGCCCGGGCTTGCTGGGAGTTGTAGTTTTGAAACCTCTGGAGGTCCGCAGGTTGAAGGCCGCAGTGGTCTTCAACCTGCGGACCTCCGGAGGTTTCAAAACTACAACTCCCAGCAAGCCCGGACAGCCGATGGCTGCCCGGGCTTGCTGGGAGTTGTAGTTTTGAAACCTCTGGAGGTCCGCAGGTTGAAGACCACTGAGGGCGAATGATGAGAAGAGGATGATGAAGGGGGGGGGGGTGTGGGGATGATGAAGGGGGGGGGTGTGGGATGATTACAAGGGGATGATGAAGGGGGGATGTGTGGGATGATAAGGGGATGTGTGGGATGATGACAAGGGGATGATGAAGGGGGGATGTGTGGGATGATGACAAGGGGATGATGAAGGGGGGATGTGTGGGATGATGACAAGGGGATGATGAAGGGGGGATGTGTGGGATAAGGGGATGTGTGGGATGATGACAAGGGGATGATGAAGGGGGGATGTGTGGGATAAGGGGATGTGTGGGATGATGACAAGGGGATGATGAAGGGGGGATGTGTGGAATGATGACAAGGGGATGATGAAGGGGGGATGTGTGGGATGATAAGGGGATGTGTGGGATGATGACAAGGGGATGATGAAGGGGGGATGTGTGGGATGATAAGGGGATGTGTGGGATGATGACAAGGGGATGATGAAGGGGGGATGTGTGGGATGATGACAAGGGGATGATGAGGATGTTAATGACGGGTCTGGATGATGACAGGGGGGGATGAGGTATTTCCCACCCTAGGCTTATACTCGAGTCAATAACTTTTCCTGGGATTTTGGGCTGAAATTAGGGGTCTCGGCTTATACTCGGGTCGGCTTATACTCGAGTATATACGGTAATCATAAAATTACTTAAACATATATCTGTGAGCGGTGGTGGACCAATTGTGGCATTTGTCCACTCAAAAACACATACCATATACAAACTGTTAATATAGTGCCTGTAATAAACCAAGGTGTGTAATAACCATGTCCCAACAAACCCAACGCGTTTCCATCCCTCTTTATAGGGGGGACTTCCTCAGGGGTTAAAGGATTACATATAGGTGAGACCATTTGTCTCCAAAACCTGTAAAGAAATGTAGGCAGGGGCTGTTGATACTACACAGCCCCTGCTATGGACAATATTGGCACATAAATCAGAGAGCCCCACTTCTTGTGGGGTAAAGAGCACAGCAAACCCTGTCCGGCCGAATCCTGTGATCTAATTTAGACCGTGGCTGGGAGCAGTACTCGGTTTCCGGCTTCTAAGCGCAGTCCTCAGATTTTAGAGAAATCTAAAAAGATAAGCATTTCCTTTGTAGTATATAGCCCCTAAAAAGTACTGGAAGAGTTACGATTTTTTAATGGAAGTAATTTACAAATCTGGTGTGGTGCTGTGCGGCGTCCGTTGCTGCCGTGGCGCCGTGTCTGCGGGCGGGTGCGGCCCATAGACTGGTTTGAGCGGCATTGGGGCCGCTCTGCCAGTGGGTCGCTCCCCCCCCCCGTGGGCACCTGTGTTGCGGCGGTGGTGGTCGCCGCCCGGTGCTGCGCCATTTTATGCTAGGGACGTTAGGGACCCACTCTAAATAGGTGGCCTTGACGTGGCGAGTGGGCTTGTACTTTTTGATCAAAAATGTATACCAACAACCTGTTAGTTTTTGATATTGTGCTGAGAAGCAATTAGATCATTATACAAGATTGTAGATGTGCACCATGTCTGTATTCTACCCATAATTTACAAATCTGTTTAACTTTCTGGCACCAGTTGATTTAAAAAAAAAAAGTTTTTCACGGGAGTACCCCTGCTGCTCAGCGTTTCGAACAAAACTGTTCCGAACTCTGGAGTCGGCGCCAGGAGCTTGTGACGTCAGAACCCCGCGCCTTCATGATGTCACGTCCCGCCCCCTCAATGCAAGTCTATGGGAAGCGGTGTGACAGCCGTCACGCCCCCTCCCATAGACTTGCATTGAGGGGCTAGACGGGGCTAGACATCACAAGAAGCTCCCGGTGCCGGCTCCAGCTTTTGGAACAGTTTGTTCCAAATGCTGAGCAGCAGAGTACCCCTTTAAATCCCCCCCTCTAGTGGTGTTAGTTTCTTGTTTATAGTAATTTTATATCTGCTTTGATAGAAATCTGCTCCCTATGTACTGGATTCCTGCTGAGCCTGAGCTTATCTGAAAAAGTGGAGCTGCAGTGTAAAGCACGGGGTTAAAGAGATTCAAAATAAATCTAATGTGATGAGAACCTATATATATATATATATATATATATTTGCTGTTCTACTGCACTTTCTGCCTTTGATCACTTCATTGGTAGGAAGTGGTAATGAACATGGGCTCCTCATGGGCTGAACACTCCCCTAGCGATCAGCGGATCAGCACACCGTGTGGCAGGTTTGCTTCCTTACATGGGTTCAGCTTTAACGGAGGATGAGGTTTCAAGGCTTCTCTCCTCCGCCCGCCCCACTACCTGCTCTAGTGACCCCATGCCTTCACACCTCATCCAGTCTCTCTCTCCTGCTATCAGCTGTCACCTAACTAAAATCTTTAACCTCTCCCTCTCTTCTGGGGTCTTTCCCTCCTCCTTCAAACACTCTATCATAACCCCACTATTGAAAAAACCATCTCTGGATCCGTCCTGTGCAGCCAACTATCGACCCGTCTCAAATCTCCACTTTATCTCCAAACTCCTGGAACGCTTGGTCTACTCCCGCCTTATCCGCTATCTCTTCGAGAACTCTCTCCTTGACCCCTTACAGTCTGGTTTCCGCTCCCTTCACTCCACAGAAACGGCCCTAACCAAAGTCACTAACGATCTTCTGACGGCCAAATCAAATGGCAATTTCTCTTTACGGATTCTCTTGGACCTGTCTGCGGCTTTTGACACTGTGGATCACCAACTCCTCCTCAGTAGTCTCCGCTCCATCGGTCTCAAGGACTCTGCTCTCGCCTGGTTTTCCTCCTATCTCTCTGGCCGCTCCTTTAGCGTCTTCTGGCTCTACTTCTTCTCCTCTTCCCCTTGCTGTCGGGGTTCCCCAGGGATCGGTCCTGGGTCCTCTACTCTTTTCACTCTACACATCCCCCATTGGAAAAGCAATCAGTAGATTTGGTTTCCAGTACCACCTCTACCCTGATGACACCCAACTCTATACCTCCTCTGCCAACATCACCCCTGCACTCCTACAGAATACCAGTGACTGTCTCTCTGCTGTCTCAGACATCATGTCTTCTTTATATCTGAAACTAAATCTTTCTAAAACAGAACTTCTTGTCTTTTCTCCATCAACTGATACTGTACCTAACCCTGACATTTCCATCTCGGTATGTGGTACTACCATAACTCCCGGGCAGCAGGCTCGCTGTCTTGGAGTTATACTTGACTCTGATCTGTCTTTCACTCCCCATATTCAGTCTCTTTCACGTTCTTGTCACCTGCATCTCAAAAACATTTCAAGAATCCGCCCGTTTCTCACTACTGAATCTGCAAAAACTCTCATTACTGCTTTGATTCACTCCCGCCTCGACTACTGCAACTCTTTACTAATAGGCCTTCCTTTCTCCAAACTCTCTCCTCTCCAGTCCATCCTTAATGCCGCAGCCAGACTCATCTTCCTCTCCAGCCGCTACACTGACGACTCCTCCCTGTGCCAGTCACTACACTGGTTACCAATTCAGTCCAGAATACAGTACAAAATCCTCAGTCTCACACACAAAGCTCTCCACAATGCTGCACCTCCCTACATCTCCTCTCTCATCTCTGTCTACCATCCTACACGTTCTCTCCGATCTGCTAATGATCTCACACTAACATCTTCTATAATCCGAACTTCTCACTCCCATCTCCAAGACTTCACTCGTGCTGCACCGGTTCTCTGGAATGCTAACCCTCAATCCCTCAGACTCAACAACAACATCCATAGTATAAAACGTGGCCTAAAAACACATCTCTTCAGACAGGCCTATAACAGTCTCTAATTGGCCTCAACATATCCTCAATATATCCTCAACATATCCCCAACATATCCCCAACATATCCCCAACATATCCCCAACATATCCTCAACATATCCCCAACATATCCCCAACAAATCCCCAACATATCCCCAACATATCCCCAACATATCCCCAACATATCCTCAACATATCCCCAACATATCCCCAACATATCCCCAACATACCCCCAACATATCCCCAACATATCCCCAACATATCCTCAACATATCCCCAACATATCCCCAACATATCCTCAACATATCCCCAACATATCCCCAACATATCCCCAACATATCCCCAACATATCCCCAACATATCCCCAACATATCCCCAACATATCCCCAACATATCCCCAACATATCCCCACACCTCTTGTTTGAATAGTTATTGTGTAATATTATGTCTGATACTTGTCTTTGTTTGTACCCCATAATTGTAAGCGCTGCGGAATCTGTAGGTGCTATATAAATAAATTAAATAAATAAATAAATTTACTGATCAGGATCTTCACAGATTGGCTTACTGTGGTGCAATACTCTGCAATACTTTTCCTCCCAAATTCTGGCTGCACAAATTTCGACCGTAGGTTATTAACCCCTTAAGGACTTTTGCACTTTTGTTTTTTCCTCCTCACCTTCTAAAAATCATAACGCTTTCAATGTTTCACCTACAGACCCATATGAGGGCTTTTTTTTTTTTTTTGCGCCCCTTAAAGGGGTACTCCCGTGGAAAACTTTTATTTTTTTAAATCAACTGGTGCCAGAAAGGTAAACAGATTTGTAAATCACTTCTATTAAAAAAAATCTTAACCCTTCCAGTACTTTTTAGGGGCGGTATACCACAGAGGAAATGCTTTTCTTTTTGGATTTCTCTTCTGTCACGAGCACAGCGCTCTCTGGTGACCATTTTAGGAACTGTCCAGAGTAGCATATGTTTGCTATGGGGATTTTCTCCTGCTCTGGACAGTTCCTAAAATGGACAGCAGAGGTCAGCAGAGAGCACTGTGTCATGACAGAAGAGAAATCCAAAAAAAAAAGCATTTCCTCTGTGGAATACAGCCCCTAAAAAGTACTGGAAGGATTAAGTATTTTTAATAGGAGTAAATTACAAATCTGTTTAACTTTTTGGCACCAGTTGATTAAAAATAAAAGTTTTCCACGGGAGTACCCCTTTAACCCCTTAAGGACCAGGCCCATTTTGGCCTTAAGGACCAGACCAATTTTATTTTAGCATTTTCGTTTTTTACTCCTTGCCTTCTAAAAATCATAACTCTCTTATATTTCCATCCACAGACCCATTTGAGGGCTTGTTTTTTGCGTCACCAATTGCACTTTGTAATTACATCACTGGCCCTCATTTACTATTCTAAACCCGACCTCTTTTGTCGGGTTATTTTGTCGCATCTTTGTCTGCGCCATGTCGCAGACATAGTGTGCCAGTCTGCGACACGATGCGACATTTTTTCCCGACGGACCCGATGTGGATTCTCCCAAACCCGAAAAAGGGGCGTTACCCGACATTTCTGAGCTTTCCCATGTATTTATTAAGGTTTCCAAGCCGAATTTGTTGAATTGTTGTGGATTTTTTCCCGACAGCTCAGAGGAATTAGAAACCAAAACCAACAAAACCCACGTGCGACAAACAGGATGCGACATAATAATAAATACCAGGGGAAAAAAGCAGTCGGGTAAGAAAGCAACATAGACTTACAACCCGATTTTCTTAGTAAATGAGGGCCACTTATTTACCATAAAATGTACAGTGCAACCAAACAAATATTATTTATGTGGGAAAATTGAAAAGAAAACCGCAATTAAGCAAATTTTGGAAGGTTTTCACGCTGTACACTTTCCGGTAAAAATGACATGTTTTCTTTATTCTGTGGGTCAATACGATTAAAATGATACCCATGGTATATGCTTTTCTATAATTGTACCGCTTAAAAAAATCTCAAACCATTTTAACAAAATGAATATGTTTGAAATTGCCCTATTTTGACCACCTATAACTTTCTAATTTTTCCGTATATGGTGTGATATGAGGGCTCATTTTTTTGCGCCATGATCTGTAGTTTCTATCAGTACCACTTTTGCTTAGGTTTTACTTTTTATACATTTTTTATAGATTTTTTTTGGAATAAAATGTGACAAAAAAGCAGCAATTTTGGACTTCTTTTTTTTTTTTTTTTTTACGAATACGCCATTCACTGTACAGGATAATTAACAAAATATTTTAATAGTTCAGACTTTTACGCATGTGGCAATATGAAATATGTGTATTAATTATTTTGTTACACTTTTTTGGGGGTAAAATGGGAAAAACGGATGTTTTACTTTTTTATTGGGGGAGGGGATTTTTCATATTTATTTTACTTTTTTATTTTACATTGTTGTACTTTTTTTTTTTTTTTTTTACACTTTTTATGTCCCCACAGGGGACTATTCATAGCATTCCTTTGATTGCTAATACTGTTCAGTGCTATAACCTCCTATCAAATGCACCAGAAATATAAATAAAATAACAAGCTTTATTAAACATATATAATAATTAGATAAAAGACATGAATAATGAGAATCAGCAATAGCCAGAAAAAATGTGCAATGATGAAATAAAGACTATTCTCTTAGGAGTTTGCCATTACCAGTTAAACACATATAGCAGAATAATCGCTGCCACACTATGCACACATGGAGAAGGCAAACACAAAATGAATAATAATAATAAGAAGAAAAGAGAGACAACGTGTGCAAGTGGTCTAATGGTGCACTGTGGGAGCTTGAAGAAACCTAGAGACAAAAGTGTATTGGTATGAGACCTGAAGAAATCAACAGGTACATCCATAGCAACATCACTGCACTAGAAAAGGTACACCAACCCACGGAAGGGAAGAGAAGGTAAACAAGCTGCCACAGTGCATCCGGAGTCACCACGTTATACTCACAGAAGAGATCACACACAACCCCTACGCCGTTTCGCTACCTGCTTCGTCAGGGAGTCTCCCCCCCCCATGTCGGTGATCGCAGAAAATTGCATGTCAATTCAGACATGCGATTTTCTGCTATTCCGGGCTGACAGCCCTGATCATCCTGAGGGCTAGGAGCCAGGTCGCAGTGCTGCGATGTCCTCCTATCCCCTGCCATTGGTCAGAACTGATGCTGACCAATGGCAGCGCAGGACAGTGGGTTGCCATGGCAACCCCCCGTTCTGCCCACCCCTGGATGTCGTGGGGAACATGGGGAGAAGATGGAGGCCGGTACCTGTAGGAGAAGATGCGTGGGGACCACCGATCATTGCTGGAGACAGGCACAGGTAAGGAAATGACGTGGGGGGCAGGGGGAATGAAAGTGAAAGTAAAGTGATATTTACTGTGGCAACCACTAGGAAGGCCAAACTGCTACTCCCAGCATGCCCAGACAGCCAAAGGCTGTCTGGGCATGCTGGGAGTTGTAGTTTTGCAACATCTGGAGGGTCACAGTTTGGAGACCACTGTTACAGTGGTGCCCAAACGGTAGCCTTCCAGATGTTGCCAAACTACAACTCTCAGCATGCCTAGACTGCCCAGGCATGCTGGGAGTTGTAGTTCTGTATCATCTGTCCCTTCAGATTTTGCAATTTTCATGACATTTTTGAAAATTGCTGCTCTACTTTGAAGCCTTCTAATTTTTTTCAAAAAGCAAAAATATGTCCATTTTATGATGCCAACATAAAGTGGACATATTCTATTTGTGAATAAAAATAAAAAAAATTTGGAATATCCATTTTCCTTACAAGTAGAGAGCTTCAGAAGTTAGAAAAATGCTAAATTTTCAACATTTTCATGAAATTTGGGGATTGTTCACCAAAAAAGGATGCAAGTAACTCCGAAAATTTACCACCAAAATACAGTAGAATATGTCACGAAAAACAATCTCAGAATCAGAATATTCGGTAAAAGCGTTTTGGAGTTATTAATTCGTAAAGCGACAGTGGTCAGAATTGCGAAAAAGGGCTCAGTCCTTAAGGTGAAAAAGGGCTGCGTCCTTAAGGGGTTAAAGGGGTATTAAAGGATTTTTTATTTGACAATGCTACATGGGCTGTAAAGTTAGTGTAGTCCATAATATAGTGTCTGTACCTGAGTGTGACAATGATCTCACAATTCTTCTGTGATTATCGCCCCAATATATATATTTTTTAACTGCATACAAAATGAGTCAGGTCTCGGGATTTCCCAGGTTGCAGTGCGTCGAGACCTGACATCACGTCTTAGGTGATCAGAGGGAGTCTATCCTGCTTCAATGTGTGGAGCGACCGCTGGGTGGAAGAGAGATCATTTTTCAAAAGCTGTAGGCCCCCTGATTAGAAAACACTGGTGTATTGCATTGAAGGGATCACAGGTGTGTTTTGAAGGTGGATAACCCCTTTCACACTAAAGTGCTGACCAAGACCTGAGGCAAAACACATCCAGTGTATTTTTTAAAGGGGTACTCCGCTGCTCAGCGTTTGGAACAAACTGTTCTGAACCCTGGAGCTCGTAATGTCATAACCCTGCGTTCTCATGACATCACGCCCCACCCCCTCGATGCAAGTTTATGGGAGCGGGCATGACAGAAGGCACGCCCCCTCCCATAGACTTGCATTGAGCGGGCGACACGTGATGTCATGAGGGGGGCGGGGCTGACATCATGAGCTCCCGGCTCCAGCATTTGGAAAAGTTTGTTCCAAATGCTGAGCAGCCCTTTAACAAAGCCCTTGTACAACAGCAGGGTAGGCAGACAGGATAGATTTAGCTTGAAGACAGAACTAGTGGATTTGACCATTTTTAGAAGGTATGTTTAACTTTTGGCTACCAAGGCCCCAGCTCACAATGGGAATCTGAGCTCCTGGCTATACCAGGGCTAAATTTTGACTGATTAAAGAGAAAAAAGTTCCACCTCTGCAGCCATTGGTGAGATGGACATGTGACTGTATTTCACTCTCTTTACCTCTTACAAATGCACTGTGCCATGTTTTCTGCATCTGATAATATAGAAAAGAATGATCACATGGCAGAATATCGGATAAGTACACCACCATCTAAATGTGCCTCTCCTCTGAAAGATTTTTTCCTCAAGCTTGCAGATGCAGCTGTGAGCTCTGGCCGTGAGCGCTCTCCTCCTTCTTCCTCCGGCGGGTCCGGGGTTTCGCATTGCGGGACGCGCCTGCCCGCATGCGAATCTCGGGTTGTCACTTACCCCTTGCTCCTGCTGGCTTCTCCACTGGTTCTGTTCCCCAGCGTGCATGCTCCTGCCTCCTAGGGTGCGTGTGCGCCAAAGCTCTGAGATTTAAAGGGCCAGTGCGCCCTTAATTAGTGTTTGCACCTGTCCCTTCCTTAAAACTATGTGCAACTCACTCTACCTCTTGCCGGATCTTTGTGTGCCCTGTGCCCAAGAGAAAATGTTACTGTGTATAGCCCTGGCTGTGTTCTGCCCTTCCGCTCTGTGACCTGACCTTGCTTCTGTGCCGCCTGCCTGCTGACCTCCTGTTACGTTTCCTGACCACGCATCTGTGCCACCAGCCCTGACCTTCTGCTAGTCCTGACTACGAGTTGCCTCATCCTTCCTGTGCTACGTTTCATCTCAGCAGCCTGTGTGGACGAATCGTGCCTGGGGTAGTAACCTGGGTGCCGCCTGCCGCAGCAAGTCCATCCCGCTTTGCGACGGACTCTGGTGAAAACCAACGGCACCTTAGACTTCACTCCCTGGTACAGCCCACGTCATCTTCCACACAGGTACAGCAGATCCACTACCTCCATGAGTGTTACAGCAGCAGCATCGCCTTTGTCTGGTACATTTGACAGATGTTCTGCCGTACCTCAGCTCTGCTCTTCTTTGCTGACAGTAGCCCTGCCCTCCTGCTCTAAACACATCCTCTCATCGTCATCTGGTTTCCTGGACCTGTCCAAAGCTACATCATCATCATCATCTCAGCATGAACCTCTGATGTCTGATCATGGGTTGCCTGCTCTCCCTCAGGATATCCACTATGATGTCTTACCGTATCCCCACCATGCCTCCCACCACCAGTCCCACTACTGCTATGCTCGGCCACTGCTTCCACCTCTCCCACCTCTGCAACACACTGACTGTCCTCCTCACACAACTTGTGGCTAACACTATCCTTCTGCTTAGCATTAGGAGTGAAAACAAAGACATAGATGATGTAACAGGCCATCTAGAAAGGCCACTTGCACTGCACCAATTAACAACAGACGATGAGGAATCCACTGACACCTGGCTCAACATCATATCGTCAGAATCTTCTTCCTCCTCCTGTGATTACCTAGAACCAAACAACTGGTCCACGATGGCTTTATTATCCTTCAAAGCTACACAACCCCTGGAAGAAACTGACAACTTCTGACGCTGCTGCTGCTACTACTACCACAAGGCACCTGACTGCTGCTGTCTGTACGGGGCCTGGGCAAATAAGCGCTGCCAACAATGCTGCTACTGCCCCCAATTATCTTACTGGCAGAGGTCATGGCAGGGGTGCTCTTTCCTCTGCCCTGTCCTCATCCAACCATTTCTTTACCAGACATTTTTATTGAAAGAGATTTTAAAGGAAATATGCAACCCACAGGATAGGGGATAAGTGTCTGATCTCGGGATCTCGGGTGATCTTCTGCATGGGGCCAGGTCTCTACCATGGCTCTCTCATGCAGGAGGCGTAAGGCCGCAGCATGACACCACTGCCAAGATGCCACCACCATGTAGTACTATGGGAGAGGCGGGGATGCAGCGTTTGTGCCTCTCCCATAGAGCTGTATGGGGAGGGGGTGTACCGTCGACTTCACTGAGGTCGATGCTATACGCATTAGCCGCGGTAATCAGAGCGACAATGCCGGGGCCCATTTGGGAGATTGCGGGGGGTCCCCACGGTCGGACACCCTTCCAATAAAACACTTATATGACGAAGTTGTTGTGGCTGCAGTTTTCCTTTAAGGGGATGTGGTAGCCCTGGGGGGTGTATTGTAGTTGGGGTGTTGTTTCGGTAGATAAGGGGTTAATGTTAACCCTATAGTTTGTGACGCCAGGCTGAGGGCTAGTATGCTGAGGTAATTCTCCGGCCTATCGCCGCCCTTCCCAGTAATGATAGGTGTATATATAAAATGACTGAAGGTCCACAAGGTACTTGAACTTGAACAAACTTTACTGAAAGGCTTGCGGTACATCCAATGCACAATAACAGTCTCAGGAATACAGTCTCTATATAGTGCAATGACTGACAGTTGTTGCGGACCTTGACTTTAGATATAGTCTCTGAATTTAGGGTAATTTTGCAGATCCGTCCGGATTTAGGGGATAGATAAGGTCCGGTGATCATGCAGAGTGCTTAGGGATTGATACACTCTCAATTTAGAATCGATCAGCCGTTGCTGCAAGGCTTGGGCCTAACTTACTGCGAGAGATAGCTGTACAGGTCCTTCCTCGTCAAGAGCGCAGGAGCAAAGAGAGCGAGCAATGGCCACCATTCCCTTACATGGGCAGGGCAGCTCTCACGGGTCCAATTAACTGTCACTCACCGTTACAAGGAGTGATGGGAGATATACGTAATAGGGACCTCCAATAGTCCTGAAGCACAAAACCATAGAGTTTACCTGATCACGTGACCTGCAGGTCCCGCTACGCTATGGACAGGTAATTAACTATTTATTTACATTTATACAATCCTATAGATATAAATCCTAAATGGTTACTGGATAACTACTATCTGGTTGAGAGGTGACTAGGGGGGAACTAGACAATAAGGACCCCAACGTCCTGGGGACTCTGGCTAAGGGGACCTATATACAGAGGTACCGGATAGGATACGGTACCGGGACACCACAGGGATTTTTCATTTTTGGGATGATTTTTCACTAGCCAGCTAGTCAAGTGGCGGGGAAACTGCCAGTAAAATTTCACTCTCACAGCTAGAAATGCAGTTTTTTTTTATTAAACCCAACTAGAAATGCTCTGTTTTCAGTTACATAATATAATAATAACAATTCTTTATTTATATAGCCCACACTGACTCAATAGCGCTGCATGCTCAAATTGATCTCTGTCGCCATTGGGGTTCATAATTGAAATTCACCTTTTATTATGTTTTGGAGTGTGGGAGGAAACCCACGCTAACAGAGGTGTAAGGGTCGCGGCAGGTGGTGGATCCTCTGGGCCTGTGTGGATGATGATGTGAGCCGTGCCAGGGAGCAGAGTCTAAGGTGCCGCTGGTTTTCACCAGAGCCCGCTGCAAATCGGGCAACAAAGATCCGGCATCAGGCAGGGGGAGGTGGGAAGGAACAGGTGGAGACACTAATTAGGGCATACTGGACCTTTAAATCACAAAGCTCTGGCGCGCGTGCACCCTTGCAGGCGGGATTACATGCGCCGGGACTGAGGACACGGAAGACCGGGAAGGACACGGAAGTTCCACAATGCGAATCCCAGTCCCGCTGGCAGCAGGGACATGAGAGGAGAGCACTCACGGCCAGCGCGTCTGGCCGGAGCGCTGACTTTATAAGAGGGAGAACATATAAACTCCTAGCAAACATTCTTCTTAGTGGGATTTGAACCTAGGACCCAAGAAAGGCAACAATGCTGACCACTGAGCCACCATGATGCCTATATCCAGAAAATACAGGTAAGATGCAGGTCATCCCACTGCACAATGCTTTGCTCAAATTGCTTTGCATTGTAGTGTGATTATTTCTATTGCTTGGCTCAGTAGCTCCACAGTAAGTTATGTGAATGCTCACTGCTCTGCTTGTCTGTCCAAGATGGCCCCCACAATGTAGTGCATAGAGTTTTGTTACTCCTTTTAAGCCCACACCTATGCAGTCTCCTGATGAGCTGTATGCAAGCAATAATTGGCTAACTTGGGGTCATGTGATTATGCTGATAGATGCAATGTATTCTGGGTTACCCTGACATCATCTCAGTGTTCCTACTTGCTCATACTATGCATTAAGGCGCCAAAACACTGTTAAAGAGATTTATCAAAACCTGTACAGAGGAAAAGTTAACCATTTTCCTATCAGATCGCTTCTTTCATTTAAAAAAAAAAAAGACCTCTGAAAAATGAAAGTAGCGATCTGATTGGTTGCTATGAACATCTGGTCAACTTTTCCTCTGCACAGGTTTTGATACATCTCCCCCATGTGTTGATCTCTTCTCCTATAATAGCGCTGTTGTCAGGCTCGTGTGAAGTGAACCTCTTAAAGTTCTAATGTTTGTCGAACATCGTTATTGCAAAGTTCTGAGTGAAACCGGGGTCTAATGGTTTCGGCCTGTTTATCTCTATTTTGATCACGTTTTTTACACTGACAAAACCTCTATTTACTTTTTCTTGCTGTAGGTCCAAAGTAGAGCATCAATATAATATACAGTCCTATACAATGTTCTATATATGCCTTTTTCGGGAAGAATTCCCATGTACATCTGCACACACATTCATCAGATGAGATTTCACAGTCAGGTCTCAAGGAGCAAATAAGGGTCCTGGGTTCTTACAGTGGTGACAAAAGCTCCATTCACGCATTATTAAGGTGCTTATTTCCATGCTCCTTTATTCTGGACTACGAGAGAGAGTACAAGGTATTGTGTAGTGGTGGGGCCCCTCCTCGCTCCTTACACTTCATTCATTATAACCAATGTTGGACGCCCTCCAAGGCCAAAGCTGGTGCACGGTGTCAATGCTGAAAGACTTCAACAGCCTTTTATTTCCAAGGGTACTAGGGTTCAAGCTGAACCATTCCTGTACTTCACAAGACATCTCTTGTATTTCTTTACATATTTTCCAGTATTTTCCTAGACCTACAGGGAAGGGGGGAAAAAAATCCAGATTTGGCAAGGGGTTAAGGAATTTCCTCAGTGTTACAGTTTCCTGGGGCCCGTACAGTAACTTCATTGCTACCATGTTATTACTAGCTCCATGCACTAAAATAGAGTTGGATTTGGAATAAACCTAGTTGGTGGGGTACAGTCATCCCATGAATGGCCATACACAATGCATTCGGAAAATCTTCAGACCCTTTTACTTTTTTCACGTGTTGCAGCCTTGCCTCCCCTCTCCCCATCTGCATATGATAAAGTGATAACAGAATGTTATAAATCTTTGCTAATATATTAATCAGGAAAAAGTATTCAGACCCTTTACTCCAGAAAGTAAATGTGCACTCCACCTATAAATGGGAGCTTGTTGTGGAATGGTTATCCTATTATTCACTGTTAAAAATTCAAAAGCCCTCCTTTCAGCTATTTTTTATTTTTATCACAAACTTATCTTTCCATGTTGCTCTCTGATTCAGTCTATTAGATAATAACAGGAGACATATGAATTTTCTGAGCTACTGAAGAAAGCCCCAGGGGGGGGTCACAAAATGGGTCCAATATATAGTAGGTAGTACCATACGACCATTGAAGAAAAGTATCCAAGAACACATTGGAGCCGCAATTAATCCGCACCATGTGAACATCTCTGGAGCCTCTAGGCACTTTCGAGATGTTCATCATGGAGATGTTTCAGATTTGGAGTTTTGCGGTATCGAATGTGTTCAAAGACCCCAGAGAGGTGATGATCGTATGAGACTTTTGCGCAATAGGGAAGTATTTTGGTTACATAACCTTCAAACAATTCAACCCTATGGCTTGAATTTGAGAAATGATCTTATCTTGCGTTATTAATTATTCTTTTTTCCTTGTTAATTACATTTTTAGGATGTAAAACCTTATTAATTCCCACAGTGCGGTTTCCCTGCGTTTCTTCTAGAGTTTTAGTTTCTGGACCGCTATAATATGAAAAATGTATTTTTTCAATTTTCTATAGCATTTTGATATTGATGTTATTCTTGATGTATTATATATATTGTGGTATATTTGCACTTGCATACCAGGTTCAAATTTTATATTTGTTAAGGTGTAGGTTTTTTGAGGAGTTGAGGGAGTAAAAAAAATTTTTGGACTGAGTCCTGACTCCACCCCTCCTCATTTAAAATCCCATATATACCTGGTTATCACCTTGTCAGGATCCGGACTGGTATGCAGGGAGGACACAGGTGGTGGATCCTCTGTGTCAGTGAGGTGATGGCGTGGGCAGTACCAGGGGAACGGAATCTAAGGGGTTACTGGTTTTCACCAGTAGCGGCAGGTAACCCCCAGGTCATTCCACCCGATAGCGACTCAACCTCACTAACAGCTGAGACAGGCGCAGTACACAAGGACAAGGCAAGAGCAAGGTCGGACGTAGCAGAAGTTTTGGGCAGGCAGCAACGGTTCGTAGTCAGGGGCAACGGCAAGGGTGTAGATACACAGGCAATGGAACACACAGAAACGCTTTCTCAGGGCACAAGGCAACAAGATCCGGCAGGGACAGGAAGGGGAAGTGGGTTTTTATGGTGTAGGGAGTGCTTGGGACTAATTGAGAGACTGAGAGACCCGGCCCGCGCGCGCCCTAGAGAGCGGGGCCACGCGCACCGGGACTGAACAGGAGGATGGGGCAGGTGAGAGACACGGGTGCGATCCGAGAGCGGGCACGTCCTGTACCTCGGATCGCGTCCCCACCGGAGACATGGAAGCAGAGCTCGCGGTCAGCGGTGCCAAACGGAGCGCTGCATACACGGGCACACTGCGAGCGCTCAAGGGGAAGTGGCAGGACCCGGAGCGCTCGGCGTGACACACCTGTATGTAATGTGCTAAGACGAAGGGTGCATACCCGAAACGCGTCCACGCCTGTTGTGAATTGTTTGATGGCTGTTATCCCGCTTGCATGCGGTTTTTATGGGATCCGAATAAATATATTCATCGTTACCACTGGCTACCTTTGCTGATTCGTTGTTGTTCCTTGGAGTATACAGCCGTGTTGGGGGTCCTGAGAGCCGACCATCTCTTCCAATCAATATATAGTTATCTATACAATACCACCCATACAATTTTCCAAAGACTGCATATATAGTTACTGAACATACACTGGATACAATTACTGCCAACTGTGGTCTGTACCATTCAAATACTGGAGTGAGCATGTGCTCTTCTTCCACGTAGACACAACTGTCTGGCATGGATGATTGGGATCTGCAGCACTACATAAGACAGTATATGCACGTTTGGCATCCAGACCAGAATGCAACACATAAATGGGTTAATGGAATCTCATGGACCCGGACAGAAATGTAAGCATCTAGCACCTGACTGAAAACCTATAAGATGGTCAAGAAAATATTAGGAGGTGTAATGTATGCAGCAATCTAAAGTTTATTCAGTGGGATATATTTGTGCTGCCTACAGACTTTAGGAAATGAACATTTCAGGTGAGTAAACTTTTCACTTCCTGAAAGTTCTATGGCAGCCCATGAATGGAGTATTCAAAGCAATATCAGGAGGGATGAGCTTTACTTGCTCTTCATAATATGGTCTGGCCAAAGGCTGAACCCTCTAAGGACAAGATGAAGCATGACTTGCTGGCTTTACACCCTAGATGGGGTCCAGAGAATTGGATAAGTAATTCCTGTCTGAAGGAAGCTGTTCTTTAAACAAAGGAGACTAGGGCTGTCTTTATATCCCGTAAATTACTCTCTCAGTGTAGGTTAATAGAAGAAGCCACCTTATGCAAGTACTCCGACATGGTACATAGAACAACAACATCAGGCAGGAACCTAATGAATGTTATTTACAGGACAATGGTTGGAGTTTGCTGATCTGCCTGGCAGCAAGGTATTGGGGATGAGCCCTTTCTGGAAATTCCTACTGAAGATATTTTATTGAAGAGACATCTTCAGTAACACTGTTGTTATCAGCACACAATAATGAGTACAGACCCCAGACCCTACAATACACTTAAAGGGGTACTCCGGTGAAAAACTTTTTTTTTTTAATCAACTGGTGCCAGAAAGTTAAACAGATTTGTAAATTACTTCTATTAAAAAAATCTTAATCCTTCCTATACTTATTAGCTGCTGAATACTACAGTGGAAATTCTTTTCCGTTTGAAACACAGAGCTGTCTGCTGACATAATGAGCACAGTGCTCTCTGCTGACATCTCTGTCCATTTTAGGAACTGTCCAGAGTAAAAGGAAATCCCCATAGCAAACATATGCTGTTCTGGACAGTTCCTAAACTGGACAGATATGTCAGCAGAGAGCACTGTGCTCATGATGTCAGCAGACAGCTCTGTGTTTCAAAAAGAAAAGAATGTCCACTGTAGTATTCAGCAGCTAATAAGTACAGGAAGGATTAAGATTTTTTAATAAAAGTCAGGGACGTGCACACATAGGAGGGAAAGGGGGCTGGAGCCCCTGCCCTTTTCCTCACCTGCCTCTCTAGTGCCCTCACAAAAGAAGCTGTAGACTCAGGGTGACAGGTGCAGTAAAAAGGATCCATTGCTGGGGAGATTTGTATGTGGTATAATGGAGGGTGCTGTGCCCTCCCTGCAGCAAGGAGGCGCCACTTACCCTGTCATTATCTACCATTTCTCTGCTTCTCTCCACATGGAGGAGACAGGAGCAGAGGAGGCAGAGAGAAGCCCCGCCCACAGCATGTCCGGCCGCAAACTTCAGTCTATGCTGCCCTTACTGTAAGTAACTGTAAATATATGTGAGTGATTGTATGTCAGTGTGTGTGTGTGTGCGTATCTCTATGTTTGTGCCTGTGCAGAGAGGGATGGCTGGGGCCTTAGTGTAAGTGACTGTGTATATATTGAGTGACTGTATGTCAGTGTGAGGTGTATATATGTGTGTTTGTCTATCTCTATGTATGTGCCTATATATGTGAGCAAGTGAATCTATGTATGTATGTGTGTGTGTGTGTGTGTGTGTGTGTGTGTATGTATGTATGTATGTATATATATATATATATATATATATATATATATGAGCAAGTGAATCTATGTATGTGTGTGTGTGTGTATATATATATATATATATATATATATATATATATATATATATGAGCAAGTGAATCTATGTATATGTGTGTATATATCTGTGAGTGATTGTATGTGTGTACCTGTATGTATGATGTGCTTATTGGCTATATCTTTTAGTATATACTGTATTCCATGTTATATGTGAGTGTATATATCTGTGAGTGATTGTATGTGTGTACCTGTATGTATGATGTGCTTATTGGCTATATCTTTTAGTATATACTGTATTCCATGTTATATGTGAGTGTATATATCTGTGAGTGATTGTATGTGTGTACCTGTATGTATGATGTGCTTATTGGCTATATCTTTTAGTATATATTCCATGTTGTATGTGTGTCTGTGTATTTATGTTTCTTAATGTATATTTATACCTGTATGTATGTGTCAGTGTCTCTTTGTATGTGTGTATATTACCTATGTACTGTATGTTTCTTTATGTTATGTGCTTGTATTTATTGTATGAAGCACATTATTAGGGAATTATTGGAGGAATGTAAGCACAGTATATAGGGAATTTATGGAAGCACAGTATATATTTCATTATATTGGAACATTATTTTTTTTATGTATGCTGGCACTGTGTATAGATTCTTAGGGTGCGTTCACATGTGCCTATTTTTGCTGCAGATCTGCTGCAGATTTTGCTTCCCATTGAAAATGGGAAGAGAAATCTGCTAAAGCAAATCTGCAGGCGAAAATACGCACGTGTGAACGCACCCTTAGCGGTGGCACAGTATATAGTTCATTAATGGTGGCACAGTATATAGGGAATTAATAGATGAATGGTGGCACAGTATATAGGGAATTAATAGATGGATGGTGGCACAGTATATAGTTCATTAATGGTGGCACAGTATATAGGGAATTAATAGATGAATGGTGGCACAGTATATAGGGAATTAATAGATGAATGGTGGCACAGTATATAGGGAATTAATAAATGAATGGTGGCACAGTATATAGGGAATTAATAGATGAATGGTGGCACAGTATATAGGGAATTAAGGGGGGTACGATATATAATTAAAGGGAAACTGACAGGCTGTTTACTTGCACTAAACCCAATACACTAGGTTACAGTGCAGTATACAAAAATTGGTCTTTCCATTTTCTAGGTATTGCCCCACATTGCTAGTATGCGAAGTCAGTCTTGTGCACAATGGAGGCGGAGCTTCCCTGCCTCCATCCTGTATGCTGTGCTATGCCCGGCCGTCTTTGTATATTTATAATTCTTTTTTTTGCCAACTCTAGTATATTGTAGAATGTAAGCATATATTTGTGTGGTGTCCATCTCTTCAGTGTGAGTGCTGGGTGATGGGTGATTGGGGATGGGTGATTGGGGATGGGTGCTGGGTCTCAATGACTTCACTGTACAGGCTTTGGCCCAAGGCATTGCTTTTATATTTGAGGTCACAAATCCCTAAATCCTCATGGACTGCTGGATAGTACAGTATATGAGAGACTTTGACTGTATGTAGAAGTTTTGACACTTGTTGGAGAGGAAAATCTTCATGACCTGGGTATCTATAATGAATGCCAGTAGAATGATGGAGTTGCGACTTCTTCTGGTTTATGAAGAAGCTGTAGGTCTCTACCATATTCAGAGTCAACCTCAAATTCTGAAGAAGAATGTCCTTGAACGGGGCTATGACTTGCCAATCATCCAGATATTGCATGACAAAAACGAAGCCGCTGTCAGGACCACCACAATATTGGTAAAAGGCACTAAAGTGATCCTGAACCGGAGACAAGTGCACGGTAGGTGAGACACATGACCATGATGAAGAATGTGCTGAAATTTCCGATGGGCTGGAAAAATTGGAATATGTAGGTAGGCATCATGGAGGTGTTTGCCCTGCTGGATAGTCATGGTTGCTGTTTGAATAGACTTCATCTTCAACAAAATACTGGTTCAAGAAAGTCAAATCTGTTACTAGATACTTACCTCCACTGGCATTGGGTAAAGAAAAATTTGGGCAGTATACCCCTAGAGCGTGTTACATAGTTAATATGGTTGAAAAAAAACACGTCCATCAAGTTCAACCAAGGAACGTTCATGAGGAGGAACTTGCTTTTATAGCTCCTTTCTTTATAGACCGTAACAAAAGATCTTGAACTACCGGATTGAGGTTCGATGTGTGGGGAATCTGTCTGGAGGAGATGATACGACCTCTAGGATATAACTTCTTTGGATTGTAGCTGTTGTTGACAAAATGCTTACTGCATCAAAGATTCGATCCCTTGTTGGGAAAGTTTCTTCCTTTGCAGAATAATTGGAGGCTTTTTCCCTCATGGTGACGGAAGACGGTCTGCTGCCTTAGAGATCTACAGAAGTGCCTGTTGACATTTCTGAAGGGCTTTCTTCTGGCTTGCTCTCTTCTCTTTAATAAGAGATTTCAATATGTCATTGACTTGGGGCCAGAACAGGAAGGAGGAATGAAAGGGTAAGGAAACAAAATCATTTTTAGAAGTCATATCGCCACCCACTGTTTCATGCACTGAGCTCTACGTGTGGAATTGGACAGAGCATGCAGAAAAGACCAGATCAGCCACAAATATGCTCCTAGCATGCATGGATCAAGTCCAGGCCAGCGAGCCAAGAAACATCTAAGAACAAAAAAAAAAAGGAAATCAATTGGGATTTAACAGCTACTGAATGTACCAATGTTTGTATGCAACCTAAGGAATGAAGAACCGTATTTTTCGCGTTATAGGACGCTGCCCGGTATCCTCACTCTCCGTCACCGCCATCACGTCGCTACGCGTGCGCGACGACGTGATGATGACGAAGGAGAGCGCCGGCCATGCAGGGGATCCCGGCACGGAGCAGACACCGAGTAGGCAGGTGAGGTCCCTCCCGATGCAGCTGGGTTAGTTTCACTTTCGCTTCTGAAGCGGCGGTCAGCTTTGATCGCTGCGTCTGAAGGGTTAATACAGGGCATCACCGCGATCGGTGATGTCCTGTATTAGCCGCAGGTCCCGGCCGTTGATGCTAGGTGTGTATTCGCCGTAGGTGTGTATTCGCCGTATAAGATGCACCAACTTTTCCCCCCCAGCTTTGGGGAAGAAAAAGTGCGTCTTATACGGCGAAAAATACGGTAACTACTTTTTGCTTCATAGAAGCCGGATCTTCTTTCCTTTTGTTCTTGGAATTGGAAAGAGCCATTGCTCAAGATGAAAACTGAGAAATTTTGCTGCCATCTTTATAACTGTGATGTTCTTTAGTAGATCTTCCCTAAAGACCCCTTCATGTGACAGGTGACTTGCCACAAACAAGCATAATGCCCTAGTTACTAATAAAGAGACAGTAACCACCTTGGCCGCTGAAGATTAGTTCTTTTTGTACAAGGAATCTTCTCTCCTTTGCATTGTATTGACCAACAGGGAAGAATCTGCAAAGGAATAAAACAATTGCTTCGATAGGTGAGCTGCAGCTAGATCCACCTTGGGTGGAAACTCCCATTCAGCACATGTGCTGGCGTCCATTTTATAGGCAGACAAATTTAGCACCCTCAGTTTTTATTTCTGGTTTGGTCCAGTCCTTTTGAATCCATTCTTTAAGGACAGGATAATATAGAAAAACATTATTAGCACTGGGTGGAAAAATAGTATAGTTGATCTCTATTAGGCTTATGGGCACGATTCTTGTCAGATTGTAATGTTTTCTTCCCATTAGACACAAGTTTACGCATTTTATCCTTGTAGAAGAGGTATCAGTCCTCAGTATTGTCATCAGACTCTTCAGAGGTATCATGCCATTAAGTCTGTATCAGAGGGAGAGGAGGACGCAGTCGGGGAGTGACATTTTGAAGAATGGGGTCTCTGAAACTTTTCCCTAAGGGACCTGATATCTGGGGTAGAGAAGAAAGAGGCATATTAGTATTGACAATAGTATTAAAGGGGTTTTCCAGGATTTTTTTTATTATTTGACTGTACTACAGTGGCTGTTAAGTTAGTGTAGTTCATAAAATATTGTCTGTACCTGTGTTTGATGGTGGTCTCGCAATTCTTATGTGATCTTTGCCCTGATGTTCATTTTTAGCAGCAAACAAAATTTATGTTGTCTTGCTTGTTGGTTTTGCCAGGTTGCAGTGCAGCCCGAGATATTACATGACTAGTCAGGTGTTGATAGGGAGCCTGTCTGAGCTTCAATGGGTGGAGCGACCACTAGGTGGGAGGAAGATCATTCTCCACAGGGCTGCAAGGAATTGCAGTTTCAAATATAGCAGGCATGGAAGGGGGCTCAGCTGTACTGCAATGGGTGGTGTGGCTTATGTGTGAGAGGGACAAAAGTTACCTCACACTTACAAACAAGGGATTCTGAGACTTGTAGTTGGAGGAAGGGAACCCCAACAGGAAATAGCCATTTTACAAAAGAACGCAGCATCGTTATGGTGGACTTACAACACAGCCATTTAGGGTGACATCATCATGCTCATAGGCAATGCGTTGCGTCTTTCGATCACTGGGATAATGCTTATGGATTCCTGTCAGCTGACTAAATGAGTGCCAAAGGAGGGGATTAATTAGAGGCCAGCGTGCATTTCACAGCTGTGCTCTAGGACAAGGTAAGCTTATACTGAAATAAGGCAGCTTGAACCATAATGCCATAACTGGGCTAAGTAATTATAACATAGAGAACATATATTAGGAATACTTACCTGCAGGTATGAGCAGGCATATAAACCCCTGGACATTTTAGACATAATCTCCTTAAAAACCAGAGGACATGAGTTGAGAGACCGGAAAATCCATGGTATACAGCCCTTTCTTTCCGGTCCTACTCCTGGGATTAATCTTCATTAATCTTTACTCCTACATTCATTTGGTCATGAAACCAGTGGTACAACTATTTCTCCGAAGTGTTCCAGGATTCATTTTCCAACATGACAACTCCAGGCTGCATATTGCTTGTGCTACTGTAACCAGCATGCATGGCCTCAATGTGCTACCATGGCCTGCAGCGACTATGTCTCCCATCAAGCACATCTGAGACGTCATTGGTCAACAATTGCGCAGGGAGCTGACAGCAGTGGGTCACGATGATTTGCGTGTCCAAGTGCATTCAGCATGACAGAACATTCCTCAGACAACTATTAACCCCCTCCCGTCCCATGACATACATGTACATCATGGGTCGGGAGAGAGGACATGATGCGAGCCAGCGGGTCGTGTCTGCGTCATAACTGGGAGATGCCCGCTGCTATCAGCAGTTGACATCTGCCGGTAATGACAAACATTGGAGATCGCACCAATGTCCGTTATTTCAGTGGTTAAATACTGTGATCTATACAGATCACAACATTTAAACATTAAATGCCGCTATTCCCTGGTGTCTAGTGGGGCCATTGCCATTGTCTAGGGGGTTCCAATGGGTTGCTAGGGAAGCCCGGGAACTTACCTCTGCTCCCCGGGCTTCCCTGGCTCTGTGATTGCTGAAGGCTGCCTTTGGCATCCCTTAGCAATTGAATGCAGATAGCGTTAGTGTTACGCCGAGCGCTCCGGGTCCCCGCTCCTCCCCGGAGCGCTCGCTACACTCTCCCCGCTGCAGCGCTCCGGTCAGATCCACTGACCCGGGGCGCTGCGATTCCGCTTCCAGCCGGGATGCGATTCGCGATGCGGGTAGCGCCCGCTCGCGATGCGCACCCCGGCTCCCGTACCTGACTCGCTCTCCCTCGGTCCTGTCCCGGCGCGCGTGGCCCCGCTCCCTAGGGCGCGCGCGCGCCGGGTCTTTGCGATTTAAAGGGCCACTGCGCCGCTGATTGGCGCAGTGATTCCAATTAGTGTCTTCACCTGTGCACTTCCCTATATCACCTCACTTCCCCTGCACTTCCTTGCCGGATCTTGTTGCCATCGTGCCAGTGAAAGCGTTCCTTGTGTGTTCCTAGCCTGTGTTCCAGACCTCCTGCCGTTGCCCCTGACTACGATCCTTGCTGCCTGCCCCGACCTTCTGCTACGTCCGACCTTGCTTCTGTCTACTCCCTTGTACCGCGCCTATCTTCAGCAGCCAGAGAGGTGAGCCGTTGCTAGTGGATACGACCTGGTCACTACCGCCGCAGCAAGACCATCCCGCTTTGCGGCGGGCTCTGGTGAAAACCAGTAGTGTCTTAGAACCGGTCCACTAGCACGGTCCTCGCCATCCCTCTCTGGCACAGAGGATCCACCTCCTGCCAGCCGGCATCGTGACAGTAGATCCGGCCATGGATCCCGCTGAAGTTCCTCTGCCAGTTGTCGCTGACCTTACCACGGTGGTCGCCCAGCAGTCACAACAGATAGCGCAACAAGGCCAACAGCTGTCTCAACTGACCGTTATGCTACAGCAGTTACTACCACAGCTTCAGCAGTCATCTCCTCCGCCAGCTCCTGCACCTCCTCCGCAGCGAGTGGCCGCTCCTGGTCTACGCCTATCCTTGCCGGATAAATTTGATGGGGACTCTAAGTTTTGCCGTGGCTTTCTTTCCCAATGTTCCCTGCATCTGGAGATGATGTCGGACCTGTTTCCCACTGAAAGGTCTAAGGTGGCTTTCGTAGTCAGCCTTCTGTCTGGAAAAGCCCTGTCATGGGCCACACCGCTCTGGGACCGCAATGACCCCGTCACTGCCTCTGTACACTCCTTCTTCTCGGAAATCCGAAGTGTCTTTGAGGAACCTGCCCGAGCCTCTTCTGCTGAGACTGCCCTGTTGAACCTGGTCCAGGGTAATTCTTCCGTTGGCGAGTATGCCGTACAATTCCGTTCTCTTGCTTCAGAATTATCCTGGAATAATGAGGCCCTCTGCGCGACCTTTAAAAAAGGCCTATCCAGCAACATTAAAGATGTTCTGGCCGCACGAGAAATTCCTGCTAATCTACATGAACTTATTCACCTAGCCACTCGCATTGACATGCGTTTTTCCGAAAGGCGTCAGGAGCTCCGCCAAGATATGGACTCTGTTCGCACGAGACGTTTCTTCTCCTCGGCTCCTCTCTCCTCTGGTCCCCTGCAATCTGTTCCTGTGTCTCCCGCCGTGGAGGCTATGCAGGTCGACCGGTCTCGCCTGACACCTCAAGAGAGGACACGACGCCGCATGGAGAACCTCTGCCTGTACTGTGCTAGTACCGAACACTTCCTGAGGGATTGTCCTATCCGTCCTCCCCGCCTGGAAAGACGTACGCTGACTCCGCACAAAGGTGAGACAGTCCTTGATGTCTACTCTGCTTCTCCACGTCTTACTGTGCCTGTGCGGATGTCTGCCTCTGCCTTCTCCTTCTCTACTGTGGCCTTCTTGGACTCTGGATCTGCAGGAAATTTTATTTTGGCCTCTCTCGTCAACAGGTTCAACATCCCAGTGACCAGTCTCGCCAGACCCCTTTACATCAATTGTGTAAACAATGAAAGATTGGACTGTACCATACGTTTCCGCACGGAGCCCCTTCTTATGAGCATCGGATCTCATCATGAGAGGATTGAACTTTTGGTCCTCCCCAATTGCACCTCGGAAATTCTCCTTGGACTTCCCTGGCTTCAACTTCATTCCCCAACCCTGGATTGGTCCACTGGGGAGATCAAGAGTTGGGGGCCCTCTTGTTCCAAGGACTGTCTAAAACCGGTTCCCAGTAACCCTTGCCGTGACTCTGTGGTTCCTCCAGTAACCGGTCTCCCTAAGGCCTATATGGACTTCGCGGATGTTTTCTGCAAAAAACAAGCTGAGACTCTACCTCCTCACAGGCCTTATGATTGTCCTATCGACCTCCTCCCGGGCACTACTCCACCCCGGGGCAGAATTTATCCTCTCTCTGCCCCAGAGACTCTTGCCATGTCTGAATACGTCCAGGAAAATTTAAAAAAGGGCTTTATCCGTAAATCCTCCTCTCCTGCCGGAGCCGGATTTTTCTTTGTGTCCAAAAAAGATGGCTCCCTACGTCCTTGCATTGACTACCGCGGTCTTAATAAAATCACGGTTAAGAACCGCTACCCCCTACCCCTCATCTCTGAACTCTTTGATCGCCTCCAAGGTGCCCACATCTTTACTAAATTGGACTTAAGAGGCGCCTATAACCTCATCCGCATCAGAGAGGGGGATGAGTGGAAAACGGCATTTAATACCAGAGATGGACACTTTGAGTATCTGGTCATGCCCTTTGGCCTGTGCAACGCCCCTGCTGTCTTCCAAGACTTTGTTAATGAAATTTTTCGTGATCTGTTATACTCCTGTGTTGTTGTATATCTGGACGATATCCTGATTTTTTCCGCCAATCTAGAAGAACACCGCCAGCATGTCTGTATGGTTCTTCAGAGACTTCGTGACAATCAACTCTATGCCAAAATTGAGAAATGTCTGTTTGAATGCCAATCTCTTCCTTTTCTAGGATATTTGGTCTCTGGCCAGGGACTACAAATGGATCCAGACAAACTCTCTGCCGTCTTAGATTGGCCACGCCCCTCCGGACTCCGTGCTATCCAACGCTTTTTGGGGTTCGCCAATTATTACAGGCAATTTATTCCACATTTTTCTACCGTTGTGGCTCCTATCGTGGCTTTAACCAAAAAAAATGCCGATCCCAAGTCTTGGCCTCCTCAAGCGGAAGACGCCTTTAAACGACTCAAGTCTGCCTTTTCTTCAGCTCCCGTGCTCTCCAGACCTGACCCTTCCAAACCCTTCCTATTGGAGGTTGATGCCTCCTCAGTGGGAGCTGGAGCTGTTCTTCTACAAAAAAATTCTTCCGGGCATGCTGTCACTTGTGGGTTTTTTTTCTAGGACCTTCTCTCCGGCGGAGAGGAACTACTCCATCGGGGATCGAGAGCTTCTAGCCATTAAATTAGCACTTGAGGAATGGAGGCATCTGCTGGAGGGATCAAGATTTCCAGTTATTATTTACACCGACCACAAGAACCTCTCCTACCTCCAGTCTGCCCAACGGCTGAATCCTCGCCAGGCCCGGTGGTCTCTGTTCTTTGCCCGATTTAATTTTGAGATTCACTTTCGTCCTGCCGATAAGAACATTAGGGCCGATGCTCTCTCTCGTTCCTCGGATGCCTCAGAAGTTGAACTTTCTCCGCAACACATCATTCCACCTGACTGCCTGATCTCCACTTCCCCTGCCTCCATCAGGCAAACTCCTCCAGGAAAGACCTTTGTTTCTCCACGCCAACGCCTCGGAATCCTCAAATGGGGTCACTCCTCCCATCTCGCAGGTCATGTGGGCATCAAGAAATCTGTGCAACTCATCTCCCGCTTCTATTGGTGGCCGACTCTGGAGACGGATGTTGTGGACTTTGTGCGAGCCTGCACTATCTGTGCCCGGGATAAGACTCCTCGCCAGAAGCCCGCTGGTTTTCTTCATCCCCTGCCTGTCCCCGAACAGCCTTGGTCTCTGATTGGTATGGATTTTATTACTGATTTACCCCCTTCCCGTGGCAACACTGTTATTTGGGTGGTCGTTGATCGATTCTCCAAAATGGCACATTTCATCCCTCTTCCTGGTCTTCCTTCAGCGCCTCAGTTGGCTAAACAATTTTTTGTACACATTTTTCGTCTTCACGGGTTGCCTACGCAGATTGTCTCGGATAGAGGCGTCCAATTCGTGTCTAAATTCTGGAGGGCTCTCTGTAAACAACTCAAGATTAAATTAAATTTTTCTTCTGCATATCATCCCCAGTCCAATGGACAAGTAGAAAGAATTAACCAGGTCTTGGGTGATTATTTGCGACATTTTGTTTCCTCCCGCCAGGATGACTGGGCAGATCTCCTTCCATGGGCCGAATTCTCGTATAACTTCAGAGTCTCTGAATCTTCCTCCAAATCCCCATTTTTCGTGGTGTACGGCCGTCACCCTCTTCCCCCCCTCCCTACCCCCTTGCCCTCTGGTCTGCCCGCTGTGGATGAAATTTCTCGTGACCTTTCCATCATATGGAGAGAGACCCAAAATTCTCTCTTACAGGCTTCATCACGCATGAAGAAGTTCGCGGATAAGAGAAGAAGAGCTCCTCCCGTTTTTTCCCCTGGAGACAAGGTATGGCTCTCCGCTAAATATGTCCGCTTCCGTGTCCCTAGCTACAAGTTGGGACCACGCTATCTTGGTCCTTTCAAAATTTTGTGTCAAATTAATCCTGTCTCTTACAAACTTCTTCTTCCTCCTTCTCTTCGTATCCCTAATGCCTTTCACGTCTCTCTTCTTAAACCACTCATCCTCAACCGTTTTTCTCCCAAATCTGTTCCTCCCACTCCTGTTTCCGGCTCCTCGGACATCTTCTCTGTCAAAGAAATCTTAGCTTCTAAAAAGGTCAGAGGGAAAACTTTTTTTTTAGTGGACTGGGAAGGTTGTGGTCCTGAAGAGAGATCCTGGGAACCTGAGGACAACATCCTAGACAAAAGTCTGCTCCTCAGGTTCTCAGGCTCTAAGAAGAGGGGGAGACCCAAGGGGGGGGGTACTGTTACGCCGAGCGCTCCGGGTCCCCGCTCCTCCCCGGAGCGCTCGCTACACTCTCCCCGCTGCAGCGCTCCGGTCAGATCCACTGACCCGGGGCGCTGCGATTCCGCTTCCAGCCGGGATGCGATTCGCGATGCGGGTAGCGCCCGCTCGCGATGCGCACCCCGGCTCCCGTACCTGACTCGCTCTCCCTCGGTCCTGTCCCGGCGCGCGCGGCCCCGCTCCCTAGGGCGCGCGCGCGCCGGGTCTTTGCGATTTAAAGGGCCACTGCGCCGCTGATTGGCGCAGTGATTCCAATTAGTGTCTTCACCTGTGCACTTCCCTATATCACCTCACTTCCCCTGCACTTCCTTGCCGGATCTTGTTGCCATCGTGCCAGTGAAAGCGTTCCTTGTGTGTTCCTAGCCTGTGTTCCAGACCTCCTGCCGTTGCCCCTGACTACGATCCTTGCTGCCTGCCCCGACCTTCTGCTACGTCCGACCTTGCTTCTGTCTACTCCCTTGTACCGCGCCTATCTTCAGCAGCCAGAGAGGTGAGCCGTTGCTAGTGGATACGACCTGGTCACTACCGCCGCAGCAAGACCATCCCGCTTTGCGGCGGGCTCTGGTGAAAACCAGTAGTGTCTTAGAACCGGTCCACTAGCACGGTCCTCGCCATCCCTCTCTGGCACAGAGGATCCACCTCCTGCCAGCCGGCATCGTGACAGTTAGATTGATCTATGTAAGCCATCAATGATGGCTTATAATAGAATCCCATGAGAGGCCAAATAAAAATAAAAAAAAGTGAAAAAAAAAAATCCCCCCTAATAAAAATTTTAATCACCCCCCCTTTTTAAAATAAAACTCTGTAAAAAAAATTGAAAAAAATGCATATTTGGTATCGCTGCGTGCATAATTGTCCGAACTAATAAATGATGACGTTACTGATCCTGCACAGTGAACAGTGAATGAAGAAAAAAATCCAAATGCCAAAATTGCTGACCGTATTGTGAGCTCCGAAAAAATGATTGCCCCACAGAATTGCGCAATTCCATATTTTTTTCTCAATTTTGCCTAGCATATATATTTTTTCAGGCTCTGTAATACATTATATGAAAAAATAAAGTGTGCCAATGAAAAGTACAACTTGTCCCACAAAAAAAAAAAATCCCTAATACTACTTTGTTATTGGAAAAAGAAAAATTTTATGGGTCTTAGTATGTGAGGAGGAAACAAATTTGTGTAAAAAAAATAAATAATAATTACTGGGCCATGAAGGGGTTACTAACCTCAAGGCTATCATTATTTATCATTTTGATATCATTAACATGTTTATCCATCAAGTGATTTCCATAATTCCAGGACTTCTCCTTCTTGTTGTTGCAATTTCAATGTTGACCGGCTCTGCCTATGGAAAAATTAAAAATAAAAGTTGGCCCTTAGAACACGAGGAGGAAAAGTAAAAAAAATAAAAACTGTCTCCATCTCCAAAGGGTTAATACATTACTCAAGGTAAAGGATGCAAATAACAGTGAGGCTCCCAGGGAGCAAGACATAGAACTTGACCAAACTAATTTCTGCGTCCAACAGCTAAGGAATTTCCTTATTGTTGGATTTCCTGAGGCCCGTACAGTGACTTCATTGTCTTCTTGCTATTACGGGTTTCTGCACTGTAATAGAATGTATGGTGTAGGTCATTTATAATACACCCACAAAGAGAAGTCTAATGGATGTCACTTATAAAACAATAGACTTTCTACTTAGTAAAGATGGCACAATGGCAAAATTGGCCATACACGTTAGATTTATGCCAGCTGAACCTGCCGACTGGCTGACAATTTATAGTGTATGGGGACATACAGACAATGATTCAGTATTCTGTTAAAGTCCCAATCCTGTATTGTAACCAAAGAGATGAGCACTGCTTATGGCATATACATAGCTGTCATGTTTTGTGTATGTTCAGTTTTATTTCTGAGACACAACATAGAAACTGAAGTTAAAGAAGTCGTATTCAGGATTCCGATGTTGCTCACCTTTGTCTCCTTTAGACCCCTCAGCCCTAAAGAGGGGCACTGCTGGAGGCAGGGATTGGCTGAGTGGGCACTTCTTTGCGTCAAGACAGAGGGGACCAGGGTGTCGATGGAATGGGTAGGGGCAAATGTAGCGTATACGCAGTGTATTTGACACTGTGGATGCGCTACTGCCCATTGATAGAGTGAGCCTCCTGCTGTGCCCGCTTTGTCTAGTCGGAGCAGCAATCCGCCAGATTGCTGCTACAAGCAGAGAAATCGGGCACCGCAGGAGGCTCACTCTAGGGCACATACATATACGCAAATGGTTACAAATAAAGTTCTTGACAAATTCGTCAGGCACTTCTTCTTATACGTTGCATAACCTGTGGAGAACAAAAGTACTTCACAAGGAAAGTTAGTGATATACAGTAGAATTATCACGGTAGACTAATTTAACTTGGGAACTTGCCATCCCAGCCTCGCCGGTCAGATTGCTTCCAAGGCTGGGACATGTAACGGGGTCCACGGGACTGTGCCCCCTCTAATGGACTCATTTGGGTGTTTCAGTTCACCCGGGACAATATGGACTCTGTAATGGTGGGGCTGATGGTGACCACCATTTGCACTGCAGCGGCTTGCGCCACTGTGGGAACAGCAGTTTGTCCCTGTTGGGCCAGCCAAACCTCCTCTGTGGTAGTAGGCTGAGGCACTTCAGTTGGTGCCCACTGGTTAGGCCAAACCTCCTTGACCACAGGAGTAGGACTGGGCATATTCACAGATGGCTGTGGTAGATACTTTGGTGCCATGAGAGACACTTTGGTCATGTAGACCTCCTCCTCCTAGACGGTGCCTCTGACTTTAGGCGGCAGCAACTCAAATGGATTGCTGTCCCAGTGGTCCGATGGGAAGTAGGCAAACGGAATCTGGTTTGGATTCTTCAGACAGGTCACAGCAGCCGCCCACTCTACTCTCAAGCTCTGTACAGGAGTATACTCCACAATCTCCCTGCTCTCTAGAGAATGCAATGATGGGGGAAGATAGTGTCTCTGCACTGCTCGGCGATTAACCAAGATGGTCCCACCATGACGACAGTCCATGAGGGTGCCAAACCCCTTCACTGTGACAAATTTTATGACTGGGGCTCTGCGACGTTCCAGGGGTGGCTCTCCCTCTCAGGGATGTTCTAGCTTCCTAATGTACAGGGCCTCCAATGCTTTTGTGTCCTGCTGCTGCGCTTGTCACACCTCATATGGCAGCAGCTTCGGCCCATATGTTTCGATTCTTTGTGCCCTCAGCCCCTTTACAATCTCAGCTACCTGAGCTTCTCTTCTGGCCCTCTCGGACTGGGAGATGGGACTTCCCTGGCAGGGGAGGAAGGTGCTCCCTCATATACTGTATTAGTCCAGTCTCATCTCCAAACAACAACTTTGGTAAAGGTGGGGACCGGGGACATGCTGCAGACTTCTGGGCCTGGGGGTTTTGCTCTGTGCTAGGGGTAGAAAGAGGGGTAGAGAACGCGGCCTCAGCCGGGGTACAGACTTCTGACTCCTCGTAGTGAATTTCGGTCCAGGACCCCCAAGTCTGGTGGTGAGGGGACTGCCTCAACGGCGATGATGCACAAGAAGATGTCGGCGTTCCCTCCTCCGGGGTTGGTGGCCAGTCTCCATTGCAGTGGCCCAGAGGGAGATGCGCTGTAAACGATCTGCTAGCTCCTGAAACATTTGTGCTGAAGCAACTTTCCGGGCCTCCAGCGCCATCTTGGGACTCTCTGCACGTGTGCTTGCCTGTTTCGCCATGTTGCTCCTCTGACTGACTTTTGGCAAACTTGGAGGATCTGGCAGCGCTGCTCCTTTTATGCAGGGCTTCAGGAAAATGGCCACCGGCTGGAATTCTTCACAGTTCCACTTCGGCATGGATACAGCAACGTGGTTTCCATGCCCAGCGGCGGGATGCTAACCGGCGCGGGACATTTTTGCGTGCTTCTCTGGCACATCTTTAACCCTTGCAGGTACAGGCAATTCTTGGCAATGTAACATAGCTTTGGACCTAATTATGCACATGGTTGACACAGTACTTTTCTTCACCTCCCCCTCTATTTCACAAGTGCCACGAGTAAACAACTTTTAATTTGTAAAGTCCCATACACTTTCTGGCACAGACTTATATAGCATTGGCATGCGGTTTTTGCAGACAATATTGGACACAGTTCAGACTAGGGGAGGACTGTTTGTAGGATGCCAAAAGTTGTGGTATCGGGTTGTGATGAGGGCAGATGTTGTAACCCTAGGGGCAGATGGCATTAACCCCTTGTATTCGTGACACCAGGGCATGGTTTAGCCTAAAACCACCTGAAGGTATACTGCTAGATCCTGGGCTAGGCACGGGGGCAACGGTACTTTTACCTTAACTTTACAGTAACTTTACGGGCAACGGTAACTTTACTGAGGGTAGACAGATGGTAAAGTCTATACAGTTCAGCCAGGGCCCAAGGAGGTGACCAGTGACGCAGAGACCTTAAGGGCTTGCTGGGACTTGTAGTAGGACTGGACAATTGAATGCAGACCACGCTGACTTGACAGATGACAGGGACTGACTTGACTTGACTCATAAAGCTGTGACTTTATCTTACTTGACTTGATGGCGGCTGCAGGACTGGACTTTGAGGTCTCCAACACTCTGGACACACACACTAGACAAGACTGCACTGGACCTCAGCAGGAAGAGAGAGAAGAGAGAGAAGCTCCACCCAGGGCTTATATGGGGAGACTAGCAGGGAGCCCATAGGTCACTCTTGGGATCACCTGGTCACTGGTACCTCCTGGGTAACAATCACATGACATAACTCTTAAAGATACAACACATTTTATAATACAATACACTGCAGAACATATGTACAGGGGGGAAACGGGTGCAAGGGGCCTTAGGGACACTGAAGGAGGCTGCCGGACAGGACAGGAAGGGTACGGGCAACATCTCCTATACTGTGCCACCATACATGTTTTTGTTTACGTGCAGAATTTTTTTTGCCCCAGATCTGCAGCAGCTCCACAGCATTTTAACATACCCGTAGGGCAGGGGAAATTAATTGGTTCTGAAGCCACCAAAATGTCATCCAAAAATAGGAAAAAGTGAGGATTAAACAAAAATAAGTAGATAACTGATACAGATGAAGCAAATTCTTACATATAAAAGTAAGAAAGAGCTGCTGGGAGCTGTAAATCCCTGTCTAGGTCAGTGTTTCCCAACCAGGGTGCCTCCAGCTGTTGCAAAACTACAACTCCCAGCATGCTGGGAGTTGTAGTTTTTCAACAGCTGGAGGCACCCTGGTTGGGAAACAATGGTTTATGTAGAGGACAGGAGCTTCTTCAAGGTCCTATACAGTACACACAGTGTCCCAAATGGAGCCGCCCTTATTTGGTGTCCAAAAGGAGCAGCTAACCCTGGCACAGGTAAGGAGTAGTACAGAACATGTAATACCTCCCTGTACTGTAGGGGGCGCTACCAGACGCCAGTCCGTGCATATGCTTCAGTAATACAGGTGATTTACCAGTGAATGCCCATTCTCATTGGTCAGTTCCTCCAGTTGTGACAAGTTTCACTGATCTGGACTGTCTGTGCATTGTATGTTGAGTCTGGTTTCAAGTTACGATGGTCCAGAAAAGACCATTGTATGTTGAAACTATTGTATGTTGAGGCCATTGTAAGTTGAGGGATCACTGTATTAGTAAGATATATATCTTGGGGGTGATAGTTTTATGTCCATAACATTTTAAGATTTCCTCTTTACGCCTGGCTTGTCCCATATATGACGGGTAAGAAAGGATTTGCTGAAAGGGGTACTCTGTTGCTAGACATCTTATTCCCTATCCAAAGGATAGGGGATAAGATGTCTGATCGCGGGGGTCCCACTGCTGGTTGTCCCCCACGATCTCCCACAGCACCTGGTGTTGGTTGTTTGGCAGTGGTCATGGAGTCACACCACTCCCCCTCCCATAGACCTGAATGGAGAGGGCGTTGCATGACGCCACGAGCACGGCCTCTGGCTCCGAGCGCTCTGAACATAATGTTCAGAACGCTGGAGCACCGGAGTACCCCTTTAGGGTACGTTCAGACAAGCGGATCCACAGCGTATTTTACACTGCGGATCCGCCGATCAAGGACTGCTACAGGGTGCCTTTTTATGTGTCTGCTTGGAGCGGCAATACGCCACTATGAGCAGACTGCAATGTTCGAATTGCCGCGCGCATGCGCAGTATACTGGCACATCCCAGCTGCTCTCGGCCTAGCTCAGGGAGCGCAGCTGTGATGTGTGTGAGTACACCGCGCATGCGCGGCGACTCGCACATCACAGCAGTGTGTCTGCTCGTAGCGGTGTAGTGCATATCTAAAGGCACCCTGTAGGGGTCCTTCGGCGATGGATCCGCAGCGTAAAATACTCTGTGGATCCACTCGTCTGAACGTACCCTTAAGCAGTATAGTAATATATTCCAACATGGCTGCCTCATCTGAGAGAATGTATGAGGCAGAGTATAATAAGCCTCACAGAGGTCCTTTATCTACAGTATCTCAGTTTAAAGACAATGTTGGGTTGGCACACAATTCAATACAGTAAACCTTGGCATCATGACTGTAATTTTTCCTCTCAATTAATTCTCTGTTGGCACAATAGGAACAACTGAGGATACAAATAACTAATGGAAAATAGAAGCCTGTGGGAGGCGAGTGTTTATTATGTGTTTGCTGCCGCAGATAATTCAGCGACGTAGTCCTGTTACCCTATGGGGAGCGAGTGGTTTGGAAACTAAAGTACTGAATTACTTATCTGCAAAATGACAGATACAGATTAGATTTAAAGGACAATTCCAGGAGCAACCATTATGAACATTAACCCCTTAAGGACCGTACCAGTTTTCATTTTCGTTTTTTTTCCCCTCACCTTTTAGGAGCCATAACTCTTACATTTTTTTTAATCTATACACCTATATGAGGGCTTGTTTTCTCCGGTACCAATTGTAATTTGTAATGACTTGTAATGTAACGTGCTCCAAAACAAAAAAGTATTTATTTCCACAGATCATCATGCGGTCAAAATGTCATGTTATCTTGATTCTTTAAGTTTGCGCAATTACAATACCCAAACTTGTATAGTTTTCATCACGTTTTACTACTTTAAAAAAAATTCTAATGTACAAGAATATTACTACTATAATACTGCTCATATGTACAATAATATAACTACTATAATACTGCCTCCTATATACAAGAATATAACTACTATAATACTGCTCTTATATACAAGAATATAACTACTATAATACTGCCTCCTATATACAAGAATATAACTACTATAATACTGCTCCTATATACAAGAATATAACTACTATAATACTGCCTCCTATATACAAGAATATAACTACTATAATACTGCTCCTATATACAAGAATATAACTATTATAATACCGCTCCTATGTACAAGAATATAACTACTATAATACTGCTCCTATATACAAGAATATAACTACTATAATACTGCGCCTATGTACAAGAATATAACTACTATAATACTGCTCCTATATACAAGAATATAACTATTATAATACCGCTCCTATGTACAAGAATATAACTACTATAATACTGCTCCTATATACAAGAATATAACTACGGTACCATAATACTGCCTCCTATATACAAGAATATATCTACTATAATACTGCTCCTATGTACAAGAATATAACTACTATAATACTGCGCCTATGTACAAGAATATAACTACTATAATACTGCCTTCTATATACAAGAATATAACTACTATAATACTGCTCCTATATACAAGAATATAACTACTATAATACTGCCTCCTATATACAAGAATATAACTACTATAATACTGCTCCTATATACAAGAATATAACTATTATAATAACGCTCCTATGTACAAGAATATAACTACTATAATACTGCTCCTATATACAAGAATATAACTACTATAATACTGCTCCTATATACAAGAATATAACTACGGTACTATAATACTGGCTCCTATATACAAGAATATATCTACTATAATACTGCTCCTATATACAAGAATATAACTACTATAATACTGCGCCTATGTACAAGAATATAACTACTATAATACTGCCTTCTATATACAAGAATATAACTACTATAATACTGCCTCCTATATACAAGAATATATCTACTATAATACTGCCTCCTATATACAAGAATATAACTACTATAATACTGCCTCCTATATACAAGAATATAACTACTATAATACTGCTCCTATATACAAGAATATAACTACTATAATACTGCTCCTATATACAAGAATATAACTATTATAATACCGCTCCTATGTACAAGAATATAACTACTATAATACTGCTCCTATATACAAGAATATAACTACTATAATACTGCTCTTATATACAAGAATATAACTACTATAATACTGCTCCTATGTACAAGAATATAACTACTATAATACTGCTCCTATATACAAGAATATAACTATTATTATACCGCTCCTATGTACAAGAATATAACTACTATAATACTGCTCCTATATACAAGAATATAACTACGGTACTATAATACTGGCTCCTATATACAAGAATATATCTACTATAATACTGCTCCTATATACAAGAATATATCTACTATAATACTGCTCCTATATACAAGAATATAACTACTATAATACTGCTCCTATATACCAGAATATAACTACTATAATACTGCTCCTATATACAAGAATATAACTACTATAATACTGCTCCTATATACAAGAATATAACTACTATAATACTGCTCCTATATACAAGAATATAACTACTATAATACTGCTCCTATGTACAAGAATATAACTACTATAATACTGCTCCTATATACAAGAATATAACTACTATAATACTGCTCCTATGTACAAGAATATAACTACTATAATACTGCCTCCTATATACAAGAATATAACGACAATGGGGGGCATTTACTAATCTTTTACTATGTAGTCTGGTTTTTACCCTGTTTTTTTCTACTTCATTTTTGACTATGTGCGACAAATTTACTAAATTGTTGAACGGCATTAATAAATTTGGCACACATAGGCAAAAGTGGGAAATTTACTTCATGTAGTAGAAAAAATAGTCTGTTCCTTTTTCCTGCTGTCTGAATAGGTTTGGCTGCTGGTTTCCTTCTGGATCTTTTGTTTTTGAGTTTTTTTTTTAGCTTTTTCACCACATCTAAATAATTCAATAACTACAGTGGTCCCTCAAGTTACAATATTAATTGGTTCCAGGAAAACCATTGTAAGTTGAAACCATTGTATGTTGAGACCATAACTCTATGGAAACATGGTAATTGGTTCTAAAGGCACCAAAATGTCATCCAAAATAGGAAAAAGTGACAAAGAAAAATAAGTAGATAACTGATATAGATAAAGCAAATCCTTACATATAAAAGTAATAAAGATCTGCTGGGAGCTGTAAATCACTGTCTATGTCAGTGTTTCCCAAGCAGGGAGCCTCCAGCTGTTGCAAAACTATAACTCCCAGCATGCCTGGACAGCCAAAGGCTGTCCGGGCATGCTGGGAGTTGTAGTTTTGCAAAAGATGGGGCCACCCTGCTTGGGAAACACTGTCTATGTAGAGGACAGGAGCTTCTTCAGGGGTCCTGTACAGTACAGGCAATGTCCCAAACAAGTAATGGAGTCGCCCTCACCTGGTGTCCAAAAGAGCAGCTAACCCTGATACAGGTAAAGTGTACAGAACATGTAATACCAGACACCAGTCAGTGCATACACTTCAGTAATACAGGGGTTTTACCAGTGAATGCCCATTTTGATTGGTTGGTTCTTCCAGCCATTGACACGTTTTACAGATCTGGACTGTCTGTAGCATTGTATGTTGAGTCTGGTTTCAACTTACGATGGTCCAGAAAAGACCATTGTATGTTGAAACTATTGTATGTTGAGGCCATTGTAAGTTGAGGGATCACTGTAAATTGTAGTTATGGCTCAGAAGTGGTAAACGGCATTTAGTGTGTGTGTTTATTACATTTTTTTAACACAGTTTTTTTCTCCCTAAATGTACTTACACTTTTTTTTTTTTTTGGTTACTTCTTCTACAGATCTGTGTATCCTGTGGACTCCTTCGGATTCGGTGGACTACTTCGATGACCAGCGTTTTTCTTTGCTTGATGTTAATAAAATGGTTAACGAGGGCTTGTGGGGGAGTGTTTTTTGTAATAAATTTTTTTTTAAACCTGTTGTGTTTTATTTTTATTTTACTTTACTAGACAGGCTTAGTAGTGGAAGCTGTCTTATAGACTGAGTCCATTACTAAGCCGGGCTTAGCGTTAGCCACAAAAACAGCTAGCGCTAACCCCCAATTATTACCCCGGTACCCAACACCACAGGGGTGCCGGGAAGAGCCGGTACCAACAGGCCCGGAGCGTCAAAAATGGCGCTCCTGGGCCTAGGCGGTAACAGGCTGGCGTTATTTAGGTTGGGGAGGGCCAGTAACAATGGTCCTCGCCCACCCTGGGAACGTCAGGCTGTTACTGTTTGGTTGGTATTTGGTTGAGAATAAAAATAGGGGGACCCTATGCGTTTTTTTTATATATTTAATTATTTATTTAAAAAAAAAAAAAACGCATAGGGTCCCCCCTATTTTCATTCTCAGCCAAATACCAACCAAACAGTAACAGCCTGACGTTCCCAGGGTGGGCGAGGACCATTGTTACTGGCCCTCCCCAGCCTAAATAACGCCAGCCTGTTACCGCTTAGGCCCAGGAGCGCCATTTTTGACACTCCAGGCCTGTTGGTACCGGCTCTTCCCGGCACCCCTTTAGCGTTGGGTACCGGGGTAATAATAGGGGGTTAGCGCTAGCTGTTTTTGTGGCTAGCGCTAAGCCCAGGTTAGTAATGGACTCTGTCTATAAGACAGCTTCCACTACTAAGCCTGTCTAGTAAAGTAAGAAAAAAACACAACAGGTTTTAAAAAATTTTTATTACAAAAAACACTCCCCCACAAGCCCTCGTTAACCATTTTATTAAAATCAAACAAAGAAAAACGCTGGTCATCGAAGTAGTCCACCGAATCCGAAGGAGTCCACAGAATACACGGATCTGAAATGAGAAGAAAACAAAAAAAATGGGTTAGTACATTTATTATCACCTGCTCACACATCTCCCGCCCCGCACGACTACAACTGCCAGCATGCCCTTACAGTAAGGACATGCTGGGAGTTGTAGTTGTGTGGTGCAGGAGATGTGTGGGCAAGTGACAAGCTTGTCCCCTGCCCCCAGCTGCAGGACTACAACTCCCAGCATGCCCTTACAGTAAGGTGGGGCGGAGGCCGGGCACAGTGTTTCCCAACCTGGGACTTGTAGTTTTGCAACATCTGGAGGCACCCTGGTTGGGAAACACTGTTTTAGGCCAGTGTTTCCCAACCAGGGTGCCTCCAGATGTTGCAAAACTACAAGCCCCAGCATGCCTGGACAGTCAAAGGCTGTCTAGGCATGCTGGGAGTTGTAGTTTTGCAACATCTGGAGGCAACCTGGCTGGGAAACACTGGCCTAAAACAGTGTTTCCCAACCAAGGTGCCTCCAGATGTTGCAAAACTACAAGTCCCAGCATGCCTGGACAGTCAAAGGCTGTCTAGGCATGCTGGGAGTTGTAGTTTTGCAACATCTGGAGGCAACCTGGCTGGGAAACACTGACCTAAAACTGTTTCCCAACCAGGGTGCCTCCAGATGTTGCAAAACTACAAGTCCCAGCATGCCTGGACAGTCAAAGGCTGTCTAGGCATGCTGGGAGTTGTAGTTTTGCAACATCTGGAGGCAACCTGGCTGGGAAACACTGGCCTAAAACAGTGTTTCCCAACCAGGGTGCCTCCAGATGTTGCAAAACTACAAGCCCCAGCATGCCTGGACAGTCAAAGGCTGTCCAGGCATGCTGGGAGTTGTAGTCTTGCAACATCTGGAGGCACCCTGGTTTGGAAACACTGGCCTAAAACAGTGTTTCCCAACCAGGGTGCCTCCAGATGTTGCAAGACTACAACTCCCAGCATACCTAGACAGCCTTTGGCTGTCCAGGCATGCTGGGAGTTGTAGTCTTGCAACATCTGGAGGCACCCTGGTTGGGAAGCCTGCGCAACTTACCGGCTTCCGTAGGATCCAGCGCTGCACGACACTGCCGCGCGACACTGCCGCGCGACAGTGCCGCGCGACAGTGCCGCGCGACGATCTCCGACAGCGATCGTCGCTGGAGCCTCGGAAGGGTAAGTGAACTTCTTCGCCGGTCCCCTTCAGCTGTTTAGTTTTGCAACAGCTGGAGGACTACAGTTTACAGACCACAAACCAGTGGTCTGCAAACTGTGGCCCTCCAGCTGTTGCAAAACTACAACACCCAGCATGCCCTGACAGCCAAAGCCTATGGCTCTCAGGGCAGGAGCCCGGGCTGACATTACAGTGCAGCCGGCCGGGCTCCTCATACGGTCTCCCCGCTACCCCCCTTGTCTCCCGCCCGGGCTCCTCATACGGCCTCCCCGCTACCCCCCCTCCCTCCCCTTGTCTCCCGCCCGCGCCGCTCAGCTCCCGCTGCTACAAGACTACAACTCCCAGCATGTCCTCACTGTAAGGCCATGCTGGGACTTGTAGTCTTGCAACAGCAGACAGATGGGAGTTGTGTGGCGCTGGCAGGTGAGAGGGGGGATGTAAATCACTGTAGTGTCCCGGTAGTGAGGGTAGCGGGGAGAAAGTATGTCGGAGCCCGGGCGGCAGTAGCTTTTCCTGCTCCATGTTGGAGCTGGAGTAAATTTAGTCAATTTTTATGGCCGTTGCGACAGTTTATTGCGCAACTGCGACTGTCTCAGTTAATAAATTCCTGACCACTGCAAGTAAAAACTGAAAACTTGCGTAAATTAAGCGGGAATTTTTTTTTTTACTTTCTAGCTCTTGCTAGGGAAAGTCGCACAATTTATAGGGTAGGCGCAATTGCGACAATTTTGCGCCAAAAATAGTCAGAAAAAAATGACTAAACCCCTTAGTAAATGCCCCCCCATAATACTATAATAGCTGAGAGCACATTTTGGCAATGAATGATGGGTGACCACTTTACTATATTATGTAGTAAACAAGTAACCTGCTTTATCTGTTAATCAAAGTGCGGCTATCAAAAAGTTTAAAATCAATACGAAAAGTCTTACCAAATTAAAAGCAAGGATCTGATTCATCCAGCCACAGACATTACGTAACTTGAACACATTCTGGTAACCTGTGTCTCTATGGCTAGGAATAAACTGAAGCAACAAGAAGAATATATATATATATATATATATATATATATATATATATATATATATATATATAGATATATATATACATACATATAGTCATGGCCGTAAATGTTGGCATACCTGAAATTTTTCTAGAAAATTGAATATTTCTCACAGAAAGGATTGCAGTAACACGTTTTGCTATACACATGTTTATTCCCTTTGTGTGTATTGGAACTAAACCAAAAAAGGGAGGAAAAAAAGCAAATTGGACATAATGTCACCAAACTCCAAAAATGGTCTGGACAAAATTATTGGCACTCTTAACTTAATATTTGGTTGCACACCCTTTGGAAAAAATATCTGAAATCAGTGGCTTCCTATAACCATCAATAAGCTTCTTACACCTCTCAGCCGGAATGTTGGACCACTCTTCCTTTGCAAACTGCTCCAGGTCTCTCTTATTGGAAGGCGCCTTTTCAAAAAAGCAATTTTAAGATCTCTCCACAGGTGATCAATGGGATTTAGATCTGGACTCATTGCTGCCACTTTAGAATTCTTCAGCACTTTGTTGCCATCCATTTCTGGGGCTTTTTGACATATGTTTGGGGTCATTGTCCTGCTGGAAGACCCAAGATCTGGGACGCAAATGGAGCTTTCTGACACTGGGCTGTACAGTGCGACCCAAAATACATTGGAAATCCTCAGATTTCATGATGCCTTGTACACATTCAAGGCACCCAGTGCCAGAGGCAGCAAAACAACCCCAAAACATGAAGTGGCCAGCAATGATTCCAGACCTCCACCATATTTCACTGTAGGTACTGTGTTCTGTTCTTTGTAGGCCTCATTCCATTTTCAGTAAACAGTAGAATGATGTGCTTTACCAAAAAGCTCTATTTTGGTCTCATCTGTCCACAAGATGTTTTTCCAGAAGGGTTTTGGCTTATTCAAGTTCATTTAGGCAAAATGTAGTCTTGCTTTTTTATGTCTATGTATCAGCAGTGGGGTCCACCTGAGTCTCCTGCCATAGCGTTTCTTAGTTCTCTTCTCCGCTTTCTGTTGTCCATGCTTAGTGTGGCACACACAGACAAACAATGCAAAGACTAAGTGAACTTCTCTCCTTTTTATTTGCTTTCAGGTGGGATTTGTATATTGCCCACACCTGTTACTTGCCCCAGGTGAGTTTAAAGGAGCATCACATGCTTGAAACAATCTTATTTTTCCACAATTTTGAAAGGGTGCCAATAATTTTGTCCAGACCATTTTTGGAGTTTGGTGACATTGGGGGAGATTTATCAAAGGATTTAGACTGTTTTTTCTTGTCTAAATTTGTCGCACAGAAAGTCGCAGTCTAAATCTGTGCGACTTTTCTGCGACTTTTGCTCTAGAAGATTTTTAGAACATGATGCATGCAAGTCTATTTTAGACTGAAATGCATTGAAAAATGCATTGGTGCTGAATTTATCAAGTGCGACTTTTCAGCGACAAGTCGCATAGGCTGAAAGTACGCCGAAATGTCAGACCATGTTGGAGCAGGTTTAAATATAGACTAAAGCATAGATCATGCAGTCTGTGCACAGAATTTATCAAGAGATGTGCGCCATTTGATAAATTAGGCGCACAATAGACCAGACTAACCCTCTGTAGTTTGGTCTATATTGATGCGGGACATAGACAACTTTGATAAATCTCCCCCATTATGTCCAATTTGCTTTTTTTCCTCCCTTTTTTGGTTCAGTTCCAATACACACAAAGGGAATAAACATGCGTATAGCAAAACATGTGTTACTGCAATCTTTTTCTGTGAGAAATACTTCATTTTCTTGAAAAATTGCAGGGGTGCCAACATTTACGGCCATGACTATAAATATATATATTTATATATGTATTACAAATACAAAGATGGGAGGTACAGGCGCTATGGAATAGATTTATTCGCTAGATCAGTGGTCTCCAAAATGTGGACCTCCCGATGTTGCAGAACTACAACCCCCAGCAATGCCCGGACAGCCATCAGCTGTCCGGGCAGGCTGGGAGTTGTAGTTTTGCAGTAGCTGGTGGCACACTGGTTGAAAAACAATGACCTAAGTATAAAACTTCTATAAATTGCACGAATACTATTATATTTTTTATTCCCCTCCGGGAGCCATGTTTGGTTGGTCGGTCCCGGCCAATCACAACTCCCAACAGCCATCCGGGTCTCCCTCAGCCGGGCAGTGTAGAGTCACTGAAGGGGCTGGGGGATGTGCAGGAAACGCCCCTTAGTGCTGCTGCAGTACTACTACTACTACTCACATCATGGAACAGACGTAGTTTCATGATGTAAGTAGTAGTACCACAGCACTGAGGAATGACTTCTGCTGGGGTATTGGGCAGCAGTGCACTCCGCTCCCTGGTTGGCTGGCTCCCAGGAATATGAAATCACTCCACTGTAGTTTAATTTGGGTCCTGAGCAAATCATGGCTCCTAGCAGGGAATATAAAGTTAAAATACCGTGATTCTATATTCCCTGCTGGGAACCGTGATTGGTCGGGCCTGACCGGCCAATCATGGCTCCTGGCTGGGAATATGGAATTACATTGCCGTCATTTCATATTCCTGGGAGCTGGCTGGTCAGGGAATGTAGCACAATGCCGCCTGCTTACCCGGCTTAAAACGTATGATTCCAGAGGGTCTCTGGAGTGAGACTCAGTGTGATCAACAACTTTGACACGTCTGATTGAGATATCAAACATTGTGTAAACCAGCGATCTGTATAGATTGCTGCTTTAACATAAAATCTTGCTGGGCTGAGCGCTATGCGCAGGCCCAGCAAGGGATGAATTAGCTGTTGGTAAACTACAACCCTCAACATTTTTAGACAGTCAAAGGCTAACTTACCTCCTTTTTTTTGTGTTGTTCATTTTTTTACTTCTCGTTTCAGATCCGTGTATGCAGAGGTCTACTTCGGATTTGTTGAACAACGTCCATGACCGGCGTTTTATTTTTTTTATTTTAACAAAATGGTTAAAAGGGTACTCCAATGGAAAACTTTTTTTTTCTTAAATCAATTAGTGCCAGAAAGTTAAACAGATTTGTAAATCATGGCAATGTAGAAGAAATGATGGCACTCACCCGATGAATGGACTTGCAAGGATGACTTTTATTTCGTGCTTGTCAACCAAAGTGCATGTGCATAGCAGCGTTCAGCGTTCAGGCAGGTATAAGCGGACAAGGACGCCGGGAGACCCAGCGTGCAGGTTACAGCTGTCTTACACTTCCGTGCTTCGTGAGACCAACATGGTCTTATCCTTTCCAACATAATCTTAATCCTTTCAGTACTTATGAGCTTCTGAAGTTAAGGTTGTTCTTTTCTGTCTAAGTAATCTCTGATGACACGTGTCTCGGGTCACGTGTCCAGTTTAGAAGCAAATTCCCATAGCAAACCTCTTCTAAACTGGGCGGTTCCCGAGACAGGTGTCATCAGAGATTACTTAGACAGAAAAGAACAACCTAAACTTCAGAAGCTCATAAGTACTGAAAGGATTAAGATTTTTTAATAGAAGTAATTTACAAATCTGTTTAACTTTCTGGAGCCAGTTGATAAATAAAAAAAAGTTTTTTTTCCTGGATAACCCCTTCAAGGGGTTAATGAGGTATGTGGGGGAAGTGTTTTTCGGAATAAAAGTTTTTGTAACGTGTTGTGTTTTTTAAAAATTTACTTTACAGGCTTAGTAGCGGAAACCATAACTAAGGGTGCATTCACATCACGATTTTGCAATATGGTTTTGTATAAATTTTTTCCCCCCCAAAAAGGGGGGGGGGGGGGGGTTTGGGGAGTGACAAAACCTTATGCAAAATAGTGCAGCATAAAAAACTGTATACGGTTTTTATATCTGTGAAAAAGTTAATCCACAGATGCTCACAGACCCCTGCAGTTGGATGGTACTACTACTCCCATCCTGGAACAAACTTATTTCCATGATGAGAGTAGTAGTTCCCTGGCTGCGGGAGTCTGTGGGCGGCTTGGGAAACTATAGTTGCGCTGGTACTACTACTCCCATCATGGAACAGAGTCTGTTCCATGTTGGGGGTAGTAGTACAGGGGCTGAGGGATTGATCACATCGGGGCTCAATTCTGAGACCGGCTGAGATCATAAGTTATTAACCAGGGGAGCGGGCGGCATGCCGTGCCGCGCCGCTCCCCAGCGATGTTTATATGAAACTCTGAGTGGCCGGCACCAAGTGGGCGTTCATGGCTCTCGGCAGGGTTTTTAAAATTATACAGTGCTGCTCAGGATTTTTCATAGAGCCGGCTGGGGATCGTGTCGCAATTTTCACGCCGTTTTGTTTTCACGCCGTACAATTTATGGTAAAAATGACATGTGTTTTTTTATTCTCTGGGTCAATACGATTAAAATGATACCCATGATTATACACTTTTCTATTACTGTTGCACTTAAAAAAAAAATCGCTAACTTTTTAACCAAATTAGTACGTTTAAAATCCCCCTATTTTGAAGACCTATAACTTTTTCATTTTTCCGTATAAACGGTGGTATGAGGGCTCATCTTTTGCGCCGTGATCTGTACTTTCTAGTAATACCATATTTGCTTATACAAAACTTTTATTACATTTTTTATTAATTTTTTTGGGAATAAAATGTTATAAAAAAGCAGCTATTTTGGACTTTTTTGGACTTCCCCGGCAGTAGTGGTCCCTCCTACTACTGCTCCCATCATGGAACAGACACTGTCCAATGTATACGTTTATCTATATTGCTGCATATGGTTTTCAAATTAAAAACATATACTGCAACCGTATAGCACAATCGTGATATGAATGCACCCTAAGTCGGGGATTAGCGTTAGCAACAAAAACAACTAGTACCAACTAGTGATGGGCGGCAGGGACCATATTCGAATTTGTGATATTTTGCAAATATATGGACGAATATTCGTCCTATATTCGGGAATTTCGCATATTCGATCACTTTTTTTTTCATGTGAAATTCGTAATGAAATTCGCGAAATGCGCATGCGCGATTATATCTTTCAACTAACTACTTTCCTATTGGTTGCTAGGGATGTTGCTAACCTCTGACAACTGTATTTGCATCCTTCTCATTGGCCCACAAGCTAAAAGAAGGGAGGGATCAGTGTCCTCTGGAAGTGCCCATATTCGTGAATTTTTGCATATTCGCCTTCTTTGGACCACAAGCTGGAATCAGGGAGGGATGATCACTTTTTTTTATTTACACAGTACACATCATTGTGATGTGTGCTGTGAAAAAATAATAATAATAATAATTAAAAAAAAAATGAATATTCGTCATAACCAATATATTTAGCTATATTCTAAATATTTTCAAAATGGCGAAGTGCCGATATTCACGATAAAACTTTGCTATTCGAATATTCGCACTCAACACTAGTGCCATCCCCTCTAAATATCACTCCGGTAACCACCACCACAGGGGTACCGGGAAGATGTACCAACAGGTTGGTATAGTGGGGGGCTGTCCGTGCATGCTGGGAGTTGTAGTTTTGCAACAGCTGGAGACACACTGTTTGGAAAACATTGCTCTAGAGTGACTATCAGTATTGAATAAGTCCAGGTATCAGTAGCCTCTCCCTTCACTACCTCATACACTGATTATTACCTCCATTCACCTAACAACACCCTTCTGTATAGGCCCCACCTGTACCTCCAGTTCTCATCATCTCTGAACCTGTCAGTGACCATGAAAAATGACTTTCCTGACTAAGGTGGAGTCTTTCTTTGTCCTATAACTTGTTATAGTTGATTCATGGAATTGTAAACTAGAAAGCAGCGTTCAAAGTATTCAATACACCTGTTCAGGTACATACCCAGGATTTTCTCACCGAGGTGGGGTAATGGGGCCCGTATAGTTAAGTATATTTTGCGAGCACATGGAAAAGAATATATTGGCATGTACATGCAGCAGATGATAATCACATCAGTTCCTGCATTATAAAGGGAAAAAATGATATCAAAATGCAGTGTACATGGGTAATGCTGCCCTACTGTACGTATAGATAACACCACTACACAGTACACTGTACAGATAATAATGCCACATACAGTACAGTATACAGTCTATACAAATAATACAACGATATAGTACGTAAAAATAATACTACCGTACAGTATCCATAAATAATAATACCATATAGTATACATAAATAATACATAAAAATAATACTTCTGATAGGGAATTCAATGGATTCCATCAGTATGTTGTTTGATTCCGAATCAATAGTTATACTGTGTTTCTCCGAAAATAAGCCCGGGTCTTATATTAATTTATTTATGGGGGGCTGCAGGAGTGTGGAGGATGGGGGCTGTAGCAGTGTGGAGGATGGGGGGGCTGTAGCAGTGTGGAGGATGGGGGCTGTAGCAGTGTGGAGGATGGGGGCTGTAGCAGTGTGGAGGATGGGGGTCTGTAGCAGTGTGGAGGATGGGGGCTGTAGCAGTGTGGAGGATGGGGGCTGTAGCAGTGTGGAGGATGGGGGGCTGTAGCAGTGTGGAGGATGGGGGGCTGTAGCAGTGTGGAGGATGGGGGGCTGTAGCAGTGTGGAGGATGGGGGGCTGTAGCAGTGTGGAGGATGGGGGCTGTAGCAGTGTGGAGGATGGGGGGCTGTAGCAGTGTGGAGGATGGGGGCTGTAGCAGTGTGGAGGATGGGGGGCTGTAGCAGTGTGGAGGATGGGGGCTGTAGCAGTGTGGAGGATGGGGGCTGTAGCAGTGTGGAGGATGAATGGGCCCTGAAAGGTAATGGAAGGGCCCCATGGGATGGGCCCCCCATTCCCCCTTCTTCCAGGTTTTAGATAAAAAAAAAAAAAAAAAAAAGAAGGAAAGTGAAGTAGGTGAAGGATATAAAGGGTTAACATTGTTATTAACTTGTACTTGGAGTCTTTTATTACAGGTTGTTGCTGTTGCTGGGCAGAAGAAGTGGAGTTGCGGATTGGCTACCTAGGCCACGGCGGGAAAACAGAATTCTATTTAAGAAAAGGATGACTGGGCAGTTGGCTAGTCAAAGAAGAGTTACCTGAAGAAATAACAGCGGCATGATGTCCAGGTCGTCGGCGGAAGATTATCAGTCTGGTGCCAGCCTCCCGGTGAATGATTTATACCGACTGTTGCTGGAGAGAGCCTCCGGACCCGGCGGCGACGATTGGCTTCGCCGATGCTTAGAGCTACAGGTTCCTGTACACAGAGAAGAGGGTGAGCTGTTACCGTCTGCACCCAGCTCTCCTGCGAACAGGTCCACGATGTCCGTCAGGCAGAAAGGAGCGGAGGAAGAGGAAACAAGCGAGTGTGGAGCGGCTGCGTCCATGGTATTTGACGTCAGCAGCACAGGACAGGTTTCCGGTGACGTCATTGAGAGCTTGCCGGAAGCGGAAGAACAAGCGGAGCAACCGCGACGGTCGCTTCGCAGCGCCAACCGGCCGAAGAGGAAGAATTACTCCCCGGAAGCCGCAAGACACAGCCGGACCGCAAGTAAGAAAGCGCCCGTCCCTCCCTCCCGTTCAGCGAGTTCTATTGCTCCCATCGGAAGAGAAGAAGAGAGCCAAGCACCTGCAGAGAGGGCATCGATCGGTGAGTATGATGCCGCTCAATTTATGATGGGTATTAAGGAGCTAGCCGGGTTGTCTGGTTCTACTCCTGGGCACGGTTTACTTGCTGGTGTGGCGGCCTTTTTCAATATGTTGGCCGCTACGCCAGCAAAGGGACAGGCAACCCCCCCCCCCCCCCTCCCGGCGGTCCTACAAATCCTAGTGCTGCATGGTCGGTTTCCCGCAGCAGCGATTCTACTAAGGTACAAAGTACACTTCAGTCGGGTGAGGAGCAAGTCGCATCCTCCCCTCACTGTAGGATAGAGTCGAACAGTGCTAAGGATACAAATAAAGTCCAAGAGATTATTAGTAATACAGTAACAGGGATTGCTGCGCAGAGTAGCGATAGGCCAAAGGATCCAGATACTCTCCCTTTAGGGTCGGTACCGGGGGTGTGCATGAAAGAGGCCATGGTATGTGAGTTGTCGCCCCTCGGGTTCCACCTGTCAAATGTGGTCAAAGAGAAAATCTGGAAGGGAGAGTATATGGATATTTTTTCATTATTACCATCAGTAAAAGAATCCCAGAAAATTAGTGATAAAAAAGAAGAGAAAGATGAGGATAAAAAAAGATATCAGCCGATTAAGTCATTCAACAATTGGATACAAGCATTCTGTATATTTGCAGCAGTAATGGGGGAGAAAAAGCCCAACCTATGTTCGGGACTTTTCCAACACATGGATATAATATTAGAGGCATATAGAAATTTTGGGGGAGTAGCATGGATTGGGTATGATGAGATGTTTAGACATAAAATAGCAGTACATCCCAATTTGAAATGGGGCCAAAAAGATGTGGGCCTTTGGTTAAATTTAATGCTCCCCACGCAAAGGTCGCGCAGTTTGCCATCGGGTCAGAGCTCCTTTCGGAAAGGAGTATGCTTTGCGTTTAATGAAAATCAATGCAGATGGCAGGCAAACTGCAAGTACCGGCACGAATGTTCACACTGTTGAGGTAGCCATGCAATATTCAAATGCTTCAAGAAGATCAACATGTCCAATAATAACCCCCACCACAGTAGAGAGGCGGTTTCTAAAAGCATGGACGCCAGTGAAACTCAAAGGAATGTCCCCCTTCCTAAGCAGGTATCCAGACACAATGAAAGCTAAATTGTTAGAGGAAGGTTTTGATATGGTTTTTTTTGTTCCAGAGTATGAAGGGGAGGGGTGCATATGGGTGGATAACTTGAAGTCAGTAGTTCAGCATGCGGATATTGTTAGAGAGAAAATCAGGAAGGAAGTTGAAGAAGGTAGAGTAGAAGGTCCGTTTGATGCTCCCCCTTTCAAAAATTTCAGACTCTCCCCATTAGGTATTATCCCCAAAAAAGAGCCAGGAACATTTAGACTGATACACCATTTATCCTATCCGGATAAGACTTCTCTGAATGACACAGTGAATAGTCAGGAATTTTCAGTTGAATATGCTTCATTTGACTCTGCCTTGGACAAATTGAGAAAGACTGGTCAAGGCGCTTTGTTGGCCAAGGCAGACATCAAATCCGCGTTCAGGTTACTGCCAGTTAGACAATCCGGATATAATTCCCTGGGTTTTCAATTTGAAAATAAATTCTACTTTGATAAGGCACTGCCTATGGGCTTCAGATTGTCTTGTTTTTACTTTGAGGCATTTTCTTCCTTTTTAGAATGGTCAGTTAAGCAGATATGTCCGGTAGGGGAAATGGTACACTATTTGGATGATTTTTTGTTTATAGGTCAAGAGAGCAGTGAGGACATTAATTTTTTATTCAAAGCATTTAGGGAGATTTGTTATGAGTTTGGTGTTCCGTTAGCTGAAGAGAAAACTGTTTTGCCATGCAGGAGGTTAATCTTTTTGGGGATAGAAATCGATTCCTGCTATATGTTATTCTCTTTGCCAAAGGAAAAAATTGTTGAATTGTTAAATAGAATAAATAGTTGTTTGATTAAAAAGAAAGTTCAGCTGAGAGATTTGCAGAGGTTGCTTGGTTTATTAGTCTTTGCCTCTAGAATAATTCCGATGGGTAGAGTGTTCTCAAGGAGGTTATATCTAGCTACTAGTGGAGTCAGGTCCCCTCGGCATCATATAAGGATTAATAGACCCCTTAAGGAGGAGTTATCGTTGTGGGCTGAATTTTTAAATAACTATAATGGGGCTTCGGTGTGGCAAGCAGAATTTACTAGTTGGACAGAATTAGGCATTTTTACGGATGCTGCAGGGGCATTTGGTTATGGAGCATACTTTAAGGGGCTATGGTCTGCTGAGCCATGGCCTATAGCATGGATAGAAGCAGGGGCAACAAGTAACATAGTTTTATTAGAGTTATTCCCAGTGGTGGTGTCCCTAGCAATCTGGGGTGCAGCGTTTAGAGACAAGAGAATTATTGTGCATACGGACAATAAAGGTGTGGAGTTTGCAATCAATTGTCTATCTTCTAGGTCAGTGGAAGTTATAAAACTGCTCCGTCATTTAGTTTTGTTGTGCTTGCGATTAAACATATGGCTTAAAGCTTCGTATATTAAAGGTGAGGTTAACTGTATAGCTGACGCACTTTCCCGTGGACAGTTCCGCAGGTTCCAGCAGTTGTGTCCAGAAGCAGCAAAAGAAGGGATACAATGCCCACTGCATTTATGGGACCTAATTTGGGAATAATGCAGGAGTACTTGAAGAAGTCGGTATCTGACAAAACGTTTGTAGACTATAACAAGTTTTGGTCAAGATGGTGTTCTTTTTGTGAAATTAATGGTTTTAATGTCGATAATTCAGATGTGAGTTGCGCAATGTTGTTTCTGGCAGAGTTATTACATAAGAAGTTATCACCAAGCTATGTGTCTAATGTGTTAGCGGGAGTATCGTTTTTCCAAAGGTGGTTTGGTTGGAGAAGCATTAATTCCTTCTATCAAATAAAGCAGGTGCTAAAGGGTTATCGGAGTACGAAAAGAGTTAAAGACAAGAGACCCCCGATAGTGTTTAGTACGGTGATTAAACTGTGCAGGACATGTGATGAAGTGTGCAGAGACGGTTTTGAAGCAGTCCTGTTTCAGACTGCCTTTGTAATAGCCTTTTTCGGGGCACTCAGAGTAAGTGAATTCACAGCAAGTTCAAAGCATGTCCCAGCACCGTTAGAAGTAAGCGATATTTCCATAACAAAAGATAGTTTAGAGATAAACATTAAAAAATCGAAAACGGATCCATTTGGGAAGGGCAAAAGATTGCACATTTTTAGCCTTCCAGGTAATGACTTATGCCCAGTTAAAATGATGGAAAGCTATTTAAAAATTCGCCCAGATAACTCTAGTTACTTATTTGTACATAGGGATGGCTCAGCTATCACTACATTTCAGTTTAAATATATTTTGAAGAAATGCACTATACAATTGGGTTTGGCTAATGCGGGAATCAGCTCACATTCATTTAGGATCGGGGCCGCGACTGAAGCGGCTCTAGCAGGGTTGTCAGTGGATGAGATTAAGAAGTTGGGTAGATGGCAATCTGACCGTTACAAAATTTATATTCGCCCAGAGTTGCTCCTTGACTAAACATTGGTTCTTTTGCAGACAAAGCAACCAAGATTGTGTGGATACTGGGACACTCCTTCGTCCACTGGGCCAGGAGACGTGCAGTAAGCAGATCATATGGCCTAAATCTCGGTTTCCCTGATAAGGAAGTCTGCATCTTCTGGGGAGGAAAGAGAGGTTTAGTTTTATCAGAACTGTTTGATTTATGTTTAAGTAAAACCGCAATTTGGCCAAACCCAGATATTCTAATACTGCATATAGGGGGTAATGACATAGGGAAATGGAATACGTCTGTGTTATATCAAAATTTAAAGCAAACTATTTTTGCAGTTAAAGAAGTTTGTCCGGCAGCGTTAATTGTCTTTTCAGAAATAATACCGAGGCTGGTTTGGTTGGACAAAGATGAAAGGTTCAAAGATAGAATTCGTAAAAGATTGAACAGGAGTATGGAGAAGTTTATGTTAAAAATAAATGGGTTTTCTTACAGGCACATGGACTTGGAGGGTTTTGTGCGAGGTCTGTACTGGTCTGACAAGGTGCATTTGTCAATGATCGGTATGGACATTTTTAATGTTGGGTTACAAAATATGATTGAGAAGGCCACGGTTGTGGGTGGGCATGACTGAGGGTCATGCGTATGGGGTATGTCACCCAGATCTGCTGGGTGGACAGCTTTGGTGAAAGAGTTTTACTAGTGGTTTAATTTGATTGATGGTTTATAGGTTAATTATTATTATGAATTATTGATGGTTATTTAATGGTTATTTATTAATAAGTTAATTATTTATTTACCCTCAATAAACGGCCGTGGCCTTTTTTACCCCATACAAGTGTAAGTGTTTTCATTTAAGGGGCAGTTGGTTGGCGGGGGGCATTGGGGGGTCCCCTTCCCATGAATGGGCCCTGAAAGGTAATGGAAGGGCCCCATGGGATGGGCCCCCCATTCCCCCTTCTTCCAGGTTTTAGATAAAAAAAAAAAAAAAAAAAAAAGAAGGAAAGTGAAGTAGGTGAAGGATATAAAGGGTTAACATTGTTATTAACTTGTACTTGGAGTCTTTTATTACAGGTTGTTGCTGTTGCTGGGCAGAAGAAGTGGAGTTGCGGATTGGCTACCTAGGCCACGGCGGGAAAACAGAATTCTATTTAAGAAAAGGATGACTGGGCAGTTGGCTAGTCAAAGAAGAGTTACCTGAAGAAATAACAGCGGCCCGTCCCTCCCTCCCTGTCACGGTCTGTTTGTTGAGGGGGTCACCAGTTGGGTGGACATAGATACATATTGAAGAGTGGGGTATGTCACCCAGATCTGCTGGGTGGACAGCTTTGGTGAAAGAGTTTTACTAGTGGTTTAATTTGATTGATGGTTTATAGGTTAATTATTATTATGAATTATTGATGGTTATTTAATGGTTATTTATTAATAAGTTAATTATTTATTTACCCTCAATAAACGGCCGTGGCCTTTTTTACCCCATACAAGTGTAAGTGTTTTCATTTAAGGGGCAGTTGGTTGGCGGGGGGCATTGGGGGGTCCCCTTCCCATGGGGGCTGTAGCAGTGTGGAGGATGGGGGCTGTAGCAGTGTGGAGGATGGGGGTCTGTAGCAGTGTGTGAGGATGGGGGCTGTAGCAGTGTGGAGGATGGGGGCTGTAGCAGTGTGGAGGATGGGGGCTGTAGCAGTGTGGAGGATGGGGGGCTGTAGCAGTGTGGAGGATGGGGGCTGTAGCAGTGTGGAGGATGGGGGCTGTAGCAGTGTGGAGGATGGGGGCTGTAGCAGTGTGGAGGATGGGGGCTGTAGCAGTGTGGAGGATGGGGGGCTGTAGCAGTGTGGAGGATGCCCCCGGCTGCTAAGCAACAGATGGAGGTCCCGCTGCAGCTTCCGTACGGTATTGTAGGATAGATAGTTAGATATGGCAGTGTTTCCCAACCAGGGTGCCTCCAGCTGTGGCCAAACTACAACTCCCAGCATGCTCGGACAGCCAAAGGCTGTCCGGGCATGTTGGGAGTTGTAGTTTGGCCACAGCTGAAGGCACCCTGGTTGGAAAACACTGAGATATGGGACCAGCCAAAGGAGGGCGGGCGGGGGTGGGGGGGTCGGGTCTGCGGGCATTACTGGTGGCCACGGTCCAGATCTGGACCGTGGTCCGCCAGTTGATTACCCCTGGCCTAGGTCTTATTTTCGGGGTATTGCTTATATTGCAGCCCACCCTAAAAATACTGCTAGGGCTTACTTTCGGGGTAGGGTTTATTTTCGGGGAAACACGGTAAATGACCAGGCCTAGGAGAAGAAAGACACAGACTCCACAGCTGTATACAGACTCTTCTGACGTTTACTACAAAAAGCATGATTGTTATACAAGAAAGGATGGCACTCTGCCAAATTATACATGGCTACAATCAGATGTGTCTTATCTCAAATAGTAGGAGGATGTGTGTAAGGCCTCAAAACTGAAGGCCTTGAAGCTTTCCTCTGAGCTCAGCAATTGTAACCTTAAGGCTAGGTTCAGACTACGGAATCTCCGGGGAGAAAATTCCAAGTGCGGCCAGCGCTGACTGAATCAGTCGGCGCTAGGACCGCGCGGACACTGCAGTCTCCAATAGACTGCAATGTGTTCCGTGCGGATTTCCGCCTGAAGAAAGAGCAACCCCTTTCTTCAGGCGGAAATTTCCAAGCGGATTTTCCGTTCACAAATTCCGAAGTGTGAATGGAAACCCATTCACTACACTATACATTTTAGCAAGCGGAAATTCCGCCTGCAATTTCAAAGAGGAATTGAAGACGGAAATTCCGTAGTCTGAACCTGGCCTAATAAGTTTCCTGGCTATAATTACAAATGAAGTTCATGATCAGCTCATAATGAAAGAAATACAGACAAGATGGCGGCTTATAGACAACAGGGCTGATGATATACAAGGAATATAAAATATAAAAGGAGTATCGTATTTTTCGCCGTATAAGATGCACTTTTTCTTCCCCAAAACTGGGGGGAAAAAGTCGGTGCATCTTATACGGCGAATACACCCCTATCGCGGCGGTCCCTGCGGCCATCAACGGCCGGGACCCGCGGCTAATACAGGACATCACCGATCGCGATGATGCCCTGTATTAACCCTTCAGACGCGGTGATCAAAGCTGACCGCAACGTCTGAAGGGAAAGTGACACTAACCCGGCTGTTCAGTCGGGCTGTTCGGGACCGCCGCGATTTCACCGCACACCCGAACAGCCCGACTGAATAGTCGGGTTAGTGCTTACAGGACACCGGGAGGGACCTTACCTGCCTCCTCGGTGTCTTCTCCGTTCAGGGATCCCCTGTATGGCCGGCGCTCTCCTTCCTCGTCATCACGTCGTCGCGTACGTGCATCGGCGTGCGTAACGACGTGATGACGGCGACGGAGAGCGAGGATACCCGGCCGGCAGCAGAGACGTTCCGGAGCGACGGGGACACGGCGACAGCGATGGAGCGACATCCAGGGCAGCAGTGACGGGTCCGGAGCGGCGGGGACACGTGAGTATTACCTCCTATGCAGTGGTCTTCAATCTGCGGACCTCCAGATGTTGCAAAACTACAACTCCCAGCATGCCCGGACAGCCAACGGCTGTCCGGGCATGCTGGGAGTTGTAGTTTTGCAACATCTGGAGGTCCGCAGGTTGAAGACCACTATTGGGTTCAAAATCTTTATTTTTTTATATTTTGCACCTATAAATTGGGTGCGTCTTATACGTCCTATAGGGCGAAAAATACGGTATATGAAAACGTATATAAAAACGTATAACAAGCTGACTACCCTTACAATCCCCCATTCAAAATTTAGAAAACGTGAAGCCATGATGGATCCCAGGTACTCCTAATTATCACTTCTTTTCTTCTGTCAGGTTCCCCAATTTCCGTGTCTTCTGTTTTCTCACTTTTGATTATTTCAGTCTCAGGAATGAGGGAATCCATTCTTTATTCCATAGGAGTCAAACTTTGGTCGTCTTTGTATATATGAGCAGCATAGGTTAAATACCTTGAAAGCGGAGTATATACATAGCAGTGTCAAAAATATTTGTAACATAACGGGGGAGATTTATCAAAACCTGTGAGGAGAAAGAGTGGTGCAGTTGCCCATAGCAACCAATCAGATTGCTTCTTTCATTTTCCACAGGCCTCTTTAGAGGCCTGTGGAAAATGAAAGAAGCAATCTGATTGGTTGCTATGGGCAACTGCACCACTCTTCCTCTGCACAGGTTTTGATAAATCTCCCCCAACATGCATAATACCTGAAAACCACCTCCCAAACCCTTGAACCAGTTCGCAGGGTCTAGTGATGAGAATTTCTCACTTCACCACAAATCTCGTTCCTTCTTATTATGTTCATCATACTTCTGTCTCGTTCTTTGTATGTCCTGGAGTGTCCCACAGGCTTTCATATTTCAATATACCTGTTCAGGTACATACCCAGGATTTTCTTACCAGGGTGGGGTGATGGGGTTAGTATAGTTAATGGGGTATTCCAGGATTTTTTTTAATTTTATTTGACTATGCTACAGGGGCTGTAAAGTTAGTGTAGTTCATAATATAGTGTCTGTACCTGTGTGTGACGGTTTTCTCACAATTCTTCTGTGATTTTCACCCGAATATTTATTTTTTACCAGCATACAAAATGACTGTTGTCTCAGATTTTTCCCAGGTTGCAATGCGGCCGAGACCTGACTCACTAGTCAGCTGATGACAGGGAGCCTGTCTGCTTCAATGGGTGGAGTGATCGCTTGGTGGGAGAGAGATTAATCTGCAACTAATGCAACAGCTGTAGGCACCCTGATTGTAAACCACAGGTCTTTTGAATGGATGCAGCTCATTTATGTTTCAATGGGTGGGGTGGCTGATGTGTGGGAGGGAGGAAAATGGAATTATGGGATTTGTAGTCAAAAAAAGAAAACTCAAACAGGAAATACCAGTTCATAAAAAACTAGCCACAGTGTTATGGTAATCTCACAACTGTTACGCCGAGCGCTCCGGGTCCCCGCTCCTCCCCGGAGCGCTCGCTTCACTCTCCCTGCGGCAGCGCTCCGGTCACGTCCTCTGACCCGGGGCGCTGCGATTCCGCTGCCAGCCGGGATGCGATTCGCGACGCGGGTAGCGCCCGCTCGCGATGCGCACCCCGGCTCCCCTGCCTGACTCGCTCTCCGTCTGTTCTGTCCCGGCGCGCGCGGCCCCGCTCCCTAGGGCGCGCGCGCGCCGGGTCTCTGCGATTTAAAGGGCCACTGCGCCGCTGATTGGCGCAGTGGTTCCCATTAGTGTGTTCACCTGTGCACTTCCCTATATCACCTCACTTCCCCTGCACTCCCTTGCCGGATCTTGTTGCCTTAGTGCCTAGTGAAAGCGTTCCCTTGTCTGTTCCTAGTCCGTGTTCCTGACCTCCTGCCGTTGCCCCTGACTACGATCCTTGCCGCCTGCCCCCGACCTTCTGCTACGTCCGACCTTGCTTCTGCCTACTCCCTTGTACCGCGCCTATCTTCAGCAGCCAGAGAGGTGAGCCGTTGCTAGTGGATACGACCTGGTCACTACCGCCGCAGCAAGACCATCCCGCTTTGCGGCGGGCTCTGGTGAAAACCAGTAGTGGCTTAGAACCGGTCCACTAGCACGGTCCACGCCAATCCCTCTCTGGCACAGAGGATCCACTACCTGCCAGCCGGCATCGTGACAGTAGATCCGGCCATGGATCCCGCTGAAGTTCCTCTGTCAGTTGTCGCTGACCTCACCATGGTGGCCGCCCAGCAAGCCCGACAGATCGCCCTTCTAACCCGTCAGCTGTCTGAAATGTCCACCATTTCGCACCAACTTCAGTCGCAACTTCTCCAGCAATCTTCTCCTCCGCCAGCTCCTGCACCTCCTCCGCAGCGAGTGGCCACTCCTTGCCTCTGCCTGTCCTTGCCGGACAAATTTGATGGGGACTCTAAGTATTGCCGTGGCTTTCTTTCGCAATGTTCCCAGCACTTGGAGATGATGTCGGACCAGTTTCCTACTGAAAGGTCTAAGGTGGCTTTCGTAGTCAGCCTTCTGTCTGGAAAAGCCCTGTCATGGGCCGCACCGCTCTGGGACCGCAATGACCCCGTCACTGCCTCTGTACACTCCTTCTTCTCGGAAATTCGAAGTGTCTTTGAGGAACCTGCCCGAGCTTCTTCAGCCGAGATTGCCCTGCTGAACCTGGCCCAGGGTGTTTCTTCCGTTGGCGAGTACGCCATTCAGTTCCGTGCTCTTGCTTACGAGTTGTCTTGGAATAGTGAGGTTCTCTGCGCGACCTTTAAAAAAGGCCTATCCAGCAACATTAAAGATGTTCTGGCCGCACGAGAGACTCCTGCTGACCTACATGAACTCATTCATCTTGCCACTCGCATTGACATGCGTTCTTCCGGATGGCGTCTGGAGCTCCGCCTGGATATGGACTTTGTTCGCACGAAGCGTTTTTTCTCCCCGGCTCCTCTCTCCTCTGGTCCTCTGCAATCTGTTCCTGTGCTTCCCGCCGCGGAGGCTATGCAAGTTGACCGGTCTCGCTTGACACCTCAAGAGAGGACACGACGCCGCATGGAGAATCTTTGCCTGTACTATGCCGGTACCGAACACTTCCTGAAGAATTGTCCTATCCGTCCTCCCCGCCTGGAAAGACGTACGCTGACTCCGCACAAAGGTGACACAGTTCTTGATGTCAACTCTGCTTCTCCACGCCTTACTGTGCCTGTGCGGATATCTGCCTCTACCTTCTCCTTCTCTACTATGCTCTTCTTGGATTCCGGATCTGCAGGAAAATTTTTTTTGGCCTCTCTCATCAACAGGTTCTACGTCCCCGTGACCAGTCTCGCCAGACCGCTCTACATCTATTGTATTAACAATGAAAGATTGGACTGTCTCATGCGTTTCCGCACAGAACCCCCCCTAATGTGCATCGGACCTCATCACGGAAAAATTGATTTTTTTTTCCTCAGGTTCTTTGGCCCCAAGAAGAGGGGGAGACCCAAGGGGGGGGGTACTGTTACGCCGAGCGCTCCGGGTCCCCGCTCCTCCCCGGAGCGCTCGCTTCACTCTCCCTGCGGCAGCGCTCCGGTCACGTCCTCTGACCCGGGGCGCTGCGATTCCGCTGCCAGCCGGGATGCGATTCGCGACGCGGGTAGCGCCCGCTCGCGATGCGCACCCCGGCTCCCCTGCCTGACTCGCTCTCCGTCTGTTCTGTCCCGGCGCGCGCGGCCCCGCTCCCTAGGGCGCGCGCGCGCCGGGTCTCTGCGATTTAAAGGGCCACTGCGCCGCTGATTGGCGCAGTGGTTCCCATTAGTGTGTTCACCTGTGCACTTCCCTATATCACCTCACTTCCCCTGCACTCCCTTGCCGGATCTTGTTGCCTTAGTGCCTAGTGAAAGCGTTCCCTTGTCTGTTCCTAGTCCGTGTTCCTGACCTCCTGCCGTTGCCCCTGACTACGATCCTTGCCGCCTGCCCCCGACCTTCTGCTACGTCCGACCTTGCTTCTGCCTACTCCCTTGTACCGCACCTATCTTCAGCAGCCAGAGAGGTGAGCCGTTGCTAGTGGATACGACCTGGTCACTACCGCCGCAGCAAGACCATCCCGCTTTGCGGCGGGCTCTGGTGAAAACCAGTAGTGGCTTAGAACCGGTCCACTAGCACGGTCCACGCCAATCCCTCTCTGGCACAGAGGATCCACTACCTGCCAGCCGGCATCGTGACAACAACATAGCCATTTAGCCCTAAGACAACGTCATGAGGGGGCAGGGCTATGACGTCACGAGCTCCCGGAGCCAGCTCCACCGTTTGGAACAGTTTGTTCCAAATGCTGAGCAGCGGAGTATCCCTTTAAGTCTATGTCATTGTCATGTACTATTCAAGTAGCAGGTGTCAGTCTGGCTAAGGTACAAGTACCGTTTACACCCACTGGTAACCATTTGTAAGCATGTTCCCCACATACCCAATAAGTTCCTTCTGGCAGATTCCAGAAGGAAGAGTGTTGGTTTACAAGTCTTTGGGCCAAGTCAACCAGTACGGCTGTGTCATTTGTATAACACCACACTCTTCTTTCTGTCCCAGCAGTCCACAGTAACCAACCTCTACGTTCCTACTAATAGGGTCTCCTGGGGAAGTAACCAACAGGATCATTGCATGGTACATAGTTTGTAACGTCATTACAAGTGGTGTCATCTCCTGAAGGAAACAAGTCATTGTACTCCCAGTTTAGTGTATGTAAATATCTTTCTAGGATGTCAGGTTTGAAGGGGTTTGTACCTCTCATGTACGGTCAAAACTTATTTTGATCCCTTCTGGAATTTTTCCCAATGCAGTAAATCCTTTGGTACTTCTAGGGACCCAGGTACCCCCTTTTAAAATACAATTGCTGGTGTTTGTAATTATTAGTTTCATATTCACTTATAAACGCACTACATGTGCACACATATAACCCCAAATTTAAAGGGGAACTCCGCCCCTAGACATCTTATCCCCTATCGAAAGGATAGGGGATAAGATGTCAGATCGCGGGGGTCCCGTCTGCAGCACCCACCTGTTGCGGCTTCCGGAAACGCTGGAGGCTTCGGCTCCCGACCACGGTGACGTGAGATCGTGACATCACGACTCCGCCCTGTGTGATGTCACACCCCGCCTCTCAATGCAAGTCTATGGGAGGGGGCGTGACAGCCATCACACCCCCTCCCATAGACTTGCATTGAGGGGGCGGGGCGTGATATCACACGGGGCGGAGTCGTGACGTCACGATCTCCCGTCACTGTGGTCGTGAGGAGTTAGGATGAGAGCCTCCATCGCTGCCGGAAGCCGCAACAGGTGGGTGCTGCAGCCGAGATCCCGGGGGTCCCCTGCGGCGGGACCCCCGCGATCTGACATCTTATCCCCTATCCTTTCGATAGGGGATAAAATGTCTAGGGGTGGAGTACCCCTTTGAGATCAAAGATAAAATAAATAAAATTCATGTGAAAATATATCATTTTATTGAATCAATTCATCATAACAACAATATAGTACACACAAGGACAGGATAAAAATCTATATATATAAAACTCAACATGTGTGTGTGTGTGTGTGTATGTATATATGTATGTATGTATTTATGTGTGTGTGTGTGTGTGTATGTGTGTATGTGTGTGTGTGTGTGTGTGTGTGTATGTGTGTGTGTGTGTGTATGTGTGTATGTGTGTGTGTGTATATATGTATGTATGTATTTATGTGTGTATGTATGTATGTATGCATGTATGTGTGTGTGTGTGTATGTATGTATGTTCCACAAAAACTTCCAAACGGCTAAAGATATTAACATGAAACTTGGCCACATGTTACTTATATGTCAACAACAAACATAGGATAGGTGATTTAACCCTTACTCACCCCCATTTGCCAGGGGCGGGGTTTATGTTTAAAGTCCCATACAAGTCTATGGGAAATACATGTTACTGCATAACTTCCAAACGGCTGGAGATATTTCGATAATACTTGGTCACATGTTACTTATATGTCCACTTAAAATATAGGATAGTTAATTTAACCCTTAACTACCCCCATTTGTGAGGGTCGGGGTTTTGTTTAACATCCCATGCAAATCAATGGGAAATGTATGTTCTCACATAACTTCTGTACGGCTGGAGATATTTCAATACCTGGCACACATATTATGGGTCGGGATATGAGGACGGGATGGGAGGTCGAGATAGGAGGACAGGATGGTCGGGATAGGAGGTCGAGATAGGAGGTCGAGATAGGAGGACTGGATAGGAGGACGGAATAGGAGGACGGGATAGGAGGTCGGGATATGAGGACGAGAAAGGAGGACGGGATAGGAAGTCGGGATAGGAGGACGAGATAGGAGGACGGGATAGGAGGACGGGATGGGAGGTCGGGGTAGGAGGTCGGGATAGGAGGACGAGAAAGGAAGACGGGATATGAGGTCGGCATAGGAGGACGGGATAGGAGGTCGGGATAGGAGGTCGGGATAGGAGGACGGGATAGGAGGACGGGATAGGAGGACAGGATAGGAGGATGGGATAGGAAGTTGGGATAGGAGGACTGGATGGACTGGATGAGGATGGGATAGGAGGTCGGGATTGGAGGTCGGGATATGAGGACGAGAAAGGAGGACGGGATAGGAGGACGGGATAGGAGGTCGGGATAGGAGGACGGGATAGGAGGTCGGGATAGGAGGACGGGATAGGACAAGAATATATGAGGACTGGATAGGAAGTCAAAAGCTTCCTCCTTTGTTTATTTTCAAGCCCAGCAGGGATTAGGAAGGAAAAACCGGGCAAGGGAGTCCATAGAATTGCCAAGTGGGATTTATATATAACCCATTAAACCTGTATATACAAGATAAAAGCGCTGCTGCACAATATAGAGACAAAAGTAATAGAAAGTGCAATGATAAAATGTGGGATGCTAAAAGAGAGGGGGGGGAAGGGGGTGAGAAGTAACTCAGGCCAAAAATTGCCTACAACAAGTGTCACATTCACACTAGCGAATCTAAACAGTAAAGTGCACATGTGCAAAAGGTTACAAACAATCCAACAAAAGTTAATGTGCAGAAAATTAGCAGCAGCGAGACTAGTGATGAGCGATACATGTAATGCAGGAAACCACAGCTCCGCTCCGCTCTGGGCAGGGTTGTTTTGGTCTCTTTGTAATTATCAGTTTCACTCAAATTGCCCTGCCACCAGGGGGTTTCTTCCCACCCTACTATTGGAATCCCCACAGAGGTGTTCTGGTTTCTTACATATTGGGTATTATTATTAGCTAGAGTGTCGGAACAAGTCGTCCAGCTTAATATTTCTTCTATAGGTACCGGGATTGCCAGATATGGCATGCTGGAAGCTGATACGGAGGAGTGGGTATGTGGTGGCGGGAGAGTAACGGTCACTGGGGTGTTGCAGTGGTAGTGTAGGCTCTGATGGTATTAACCCTTGAATGTCGTGACGCCAGGGTGAGGTTTCCTCAATAGTAATGTTCCTACCGCCAACCGTCCCACAAACGGCAGGGAGAAATAACGGAATGTCCACAGCAGATTTCAGGAATAAACTGGAGAAACTTTACTTGCGGATTTTATGAAACAGTCTTTAACATAACAGTTGTTTCAAGAGTGAACCGGGATACAGGTTCTTCACAGGTTTGCTGGGACTTGGAAGCAATGAGCTTTTATGCAGACCACTGTGCTACTAATTTAGAAGATTTGAGCTGGTTGTAGTCACACAGGATTTGATAGATTGAGCTTTGTAACTCACGTTTAGTGGCCGCAGGTTCTTAGGCTTTGGCCTAGATGAATTGAATTGTTGCTGATGAGATATTTGTGCTTGCTTGATAATCTGGAACTAAGAGAGTGAATTGATTGACTACAGCCCTTTATATAATAAGGGGCTGGACTAAGCTCATTGGTCAGCAAACCTGTAAGTTATGAACCCAGTGAACTCTGGGTACATCACATGACCTCTAAGGTCCTTGAACATTCTATACATCACAACCGTACATCATGTGACCACTAAGGTCCTGTACATATACTTTCTATACATTAAATAAATATGAACACTCTTTACATGAGGTGAACAAGGATAAGCCCTGCAGGAGAGCCCTATATGAATGGAGGGACTCTAGCTGAGGGGACTTTAGACCAGGGACAGGACAAGGTCCTGTACCGGGACACCACAGGTACATATCCAGCAGTCTGACACATTTAGCTCTTGACCTAGCAGTGTATGGTGTTTGAGGAACTTATTGTCAATTTCCCCTTCTTGGTGTAGGTTTGTGTATGTTCCTGTGACTATTAGACACAACATGAAAAGGATATAAATGCAGATCCTCATTCTTCCACCGGAGGCAGCACTTTCTTGTAGTGTGAGGTGTGGATCCAATTAGCCTTTCCCACTAGCTTTACAGAAGTGCTGTCAGTCAGTTACACCTGGTATGGGCCATCAATTCGGGGGTCCAAAGATTTTCGGATGTGTCTGTTTATCACCACCCAATCACCAGGCTGGAGACTATGGGGGAGATTTATCAAAACCTGTGCAGAGGAAAACTTGCCCGGTTGCCCATATCAACCAATCAGCTTGCTTCTTTCATTTTTATAGAGGCCTGTGAAAAAAATGAAAGACGCGATCTGATTGGTTGCTATGGGCAACTGGACAACTTTTCCTTTGCACAGGTTTTGATATATCTCCCCATATGACTTCCTTCAAAACTGTCTGGATCTGGAATGGAAGAAAACACTTGCCCATGTGTTAGTTTCAGACGCTTATACAAGGCCTGCACATAAGTGGTCAGATTCCCAAACTGGTGTTGTAGCTGTAAGACATTCTCCCCATGGGGTAGACCTCAGGTCAGCCTAAAAAGAAATCAACACACACAAAGACATACACATAGCCTGAACAAGGGGTCAAGCTTATGTAATCTACCTTGACTCTCTAAAGCTTACAGAGTGGCTTTGGGTATACTTTAGGAGGGACTGGTACAGTCCTTCCTGGATTGTGAAGAGCACAGGTCATAGAGGCTCAAAGAAAGGCTACTACAGTGGTGGAGATACCAGGGGCTATCCAAGATTTGTCTATGACCTGCATCATGGCCCCTTTGGACAAATGTGTTTTACCATGTATTACTTGGGCCGTCATTGGGAACAGAGCTCTAGGCAGGCAGACTTTTGCAGAAGTCCCCCATATGCCGTCTTTCCTCCTCCGCCACTTAATTCCTTTACAGCAACATCTGCCTGTTGTGAAAGAGTTTTTAACACACTTACCTCCATGTCTTTGGCAGATATCACTAGGACTGGCTTGTCCTTCCCTTCCCATTACAGTGCAGCAACTGCCTTTGTAGTGGTGTCAGACAACTCATTACATTTGGCTTCTGGAGTACCAGCCTTGGTATGGGCCCTAATTTTGACAATTCCCACCTCCTCTGGCATTAGCAGGGCCTCCATGAGTGCTCCAACTCTCTGCATCTTTAATTGGTTCACCTGAAGAGGTGAGAAAAGCCTTCCACATAAGTCTGTTAGCGGTTTACCCTCTGTAGGCCCAAGTTAGTGCAGCCGACTCTACTTTTTGCCCTGGACAATAAGGTAGGAGTGGTTCCGTTTTGACTACTTGGTGTAATGTAGAGTAACTGTATACCCCATGAAGAATCATGTGAGAACCCTACTGTCTTCTGTAGCATTATCTCTATACAGTAATTTTTTTTATACACAGAGTTTGTCTAAAATCATCCCCCTCCCCTCCTCCCTTAACAGGGAGCAATGTATTTGGATTCAAGGTTATTGTCTGTTATCCTGTGTAGAATGGGGAGGGGTGTACTGGATTGGAAAGAAGCCCAGAAAAAGGAGAGGGTTAACCACCAAGCTGCTACAAGTCAGTGAATGGAATCAACAGGGTGACTCCCCCTCCCACAAACCAAAATGCAGTTCTAAAATTATATCAATCTTTCTCGAGAACAGAATTTTAAACCAGTAGAACAACAATGTCTCAGTGCTGCACCCCAGACAGACAGGACAGTTTATTCTACAAAGCCTTACATTTATTCAAGGCAAAATTACAAAAAATTTAAAGGTGACATCATATTTTATCATAAGATATCAACTACATATAAAATAAACACTAGAAAAACAAAGGAAGACAAACTATGAATGCTGCTCTCACACAGAACTTCTGAGAAAAAGACAGGGAAAGGGGGTGGGGGGGGGGGTATGGGACTAAACATGAGTGGTAGCCCAGTTAGGGAGATGTTGCCCGTACCCTTGTTGCCCTGTCCGGCAGCCTCCTTCAGTGTCCCCAGGGCCCCTTGCACCTGTTTCCCCCCTGTACATATGTTCTGTAGTGTATTGTATTATAAAATGTGTTGTATCTTTAAGAGTTATGTCATGTGATTGTTACCCAGGAGGTACCAGTGACCAGGTGATCCCAAGAGTGACCTATGGGCTCCCTGCTAGTCTCCCCATATAAGCTCTGGGTGGATCTTCTCTTTCTTCTGCTGAGGTCCAGTGCAGTCTTGTCTAGTGTGTGTGTCCAGAGTGTTGGAGACCTCAAAGTCCAGTCCTGCAGCCACCATCAAGTCAAGTAAGATAAAGTCACAGCTTTATGAGTCAAGTCAGTCCCTGTCATCTGTCAAGTCAGCGTGGTCTGCATTCAATTGTCCAGTCCTACTACAAGTCCCAGCAAGGTCTCTACGTCACTGGTCATCTCCTTTGGCCCTGGCTGAACTGTATAGACTCTACCAACTGTCTACCCTCTACCGTTGTCCGTAACTTGGCATCAGAGTCTTTATTGCCCCCGTGCCTAGCCCAGGATTCAGCGGTATACCTTCAGGTGGTTTTAGGCTAAACCACACCCTGGCATCACTAATACAAGGGGTTAATGCCATCTGCCCCTAGGGCAGTGATTCCCAACCAGGGTTCCCTGGAACCTTGGGGTTCCGTCGTGAACAGCCAGAGGTTTCACAGGCTCCAGCGGCGCAGGGTGGGAAGGGAATCCTGCGTGGGCATTGCATGCACGTGCGCACTGCGCACACAGCATCCCCCCTGCAGCGCTGTGAGTGAGTCACAGGCACACAGGCCAGGAGGAGTTGAATGCAATGGGGATAGTGCACCAGATTGTTCCCGGCCCCCCAGATTGTTCTTAGCCCGCCTGATGTTACCTGGCCCGCCTGATGTTACACGGCCCCCCACAGAAGGACGGCTCAGCTCTACTTAATTAAGATAGTGCACCCTCTCCCCTCTGTCACCCCTGCCCACCTTGTCACTCCTCTGTTGCCCCCTTTCACCCTTGGCCACTTTTCTGTCATCCATGTCCACCTTGTCCGCCCCTGTCATCCATGTTCACCACCCCTCTGACCACCCCCCAATCTACCCCCCTATCACCAATGTCCAACCCCCACTATTCACCCCTCTGTCCCTTTGTCACCCCTATCCACCCCTCTGTTACAACCTTGTCACTCCTGTCCACCCCTCTTTAACCCATATACCCATCTGTCACCCATGTACATTCCTCTCCACCCCCAACACCCCTCTGTCACCCATTAACACTCCTCTACACCCCCAACACCCCTCTGTCACCCATGTACACTCCTCTACACCCCTCTGTCACCCATGTACACTCCTCTACACCCCTCTGTCACCCATGTACACCCCTCTGTCACCTATGTAAACCCCTCTGTCACACCCTATACCCCGTCACCCATACACTCTTCTACAACCATCTGTCACCCTGTACACCCCCTGTCACCCATGTACACTCCTCTACACCCCTCTGTCACCCATGTACACCCCTCTGTCACCTATGTAAACCCCTCTGTCACACCCTATGCCCCCGTCACCCATACACTCTTCTACAACCATCTGTCACCCTGTACACCCCCTGTCACCCATGTACACTCCTCTACACCCCTCTGTCACCCATGTACACCCCTCTGTATACTCCTCTGCACACCTGTCACCCATGTACACTCCTCTACACCCCTCTGCCACCCATGTACACTCCTCTACACCCCTCTGTACACTCCTCTGCACACCTGTCACCCATGTACACTCCTACACCCCTGTCACCCATGTACACTCTTCTACACCCCTCTGTCACCCATGTACACTCCTCTATACCCCTCTGTGACCCATGTACACTCCTCTACACACCTGTCACCATGTACACTCCTCTACACCCCTCTGTCACCCATGTACACTCCTCTACACCCATGTCCACTCCTCTATTCCCCTCTGTCACCCATGTACACTCCTCTACACCCCTCTGTCACCCATGTACACTCCTCTATTCCCCTCTGTCACCCATGTACACTCCTCTATTCCCCTCTGTCACCCATGTACACTCCTCTACATCCCTCTGTCACCCATGTACACTACTATACACCTGTCACCCATGTACACTCCTCTACACCCCTCTGTCACCCATGTACACTCCTCTATTCCCCTCTGTCACCCATGTACACTCCTCTACACCCCTCTGTCCTCCATGTACACTCCTCTATTCCCCTCTGTCACCCATGTACACTCCTCTACACCCCTCTGTCCTCCATGTACACTCCTACACCCCTCTGTCACCCATGTACACTCCTCTACACCCCTCTGTCACCCATGTACACTCCTCTATTCCCCTCTGTCACCCATGTACACTCCTCTATTCCCCTCTGTCCTCCATGTACACTCCTACACCCCTCTGTCACCCATGTACACTCCTCTACATCCCTCTGTCACCCATGTACACTCCTCTACACCCCTCTGTCCTCCATGTACACTCCTCTACACCCCTCTGTCACCCATGTACACTCCTCTACACCCCTCTGTCCTCCATGTACACTCCTCTATTCCCCTCTGTCACCCATGTACACCTTTCTCATCACACCCCTCTGTCACCCATGTACACTCCTCTATTCCACTCTGTCACCCATGTACACTCCTCTATTCCCCTCTGTCACCCATGTAAACTCCTCTACACCCCTCTGTCACCCATGTACACTCCTCTACACCCCTTTGTCACCCATGCTCACTCCTCTACACCCCTCTGTCACCCATGTACACTCCTCTACACCCCTCTGTCATCCATGTACACTCCTCTACACCCATCTGTCACCCATGTACACTCCTCTACACCCCTCTGTCACCCATGTACACTCCTCTACACCCCTCTGTCACCCATGTACACTCCTCTACATCCCTCTGTCACCCATTTACACTCCTCTACACCCCTCTGTCACCCATGTACACTCCTCTATTCCCCTCTGTCATCCATGTACACTCCTCTACACCCATCTGTCACCCATGTACACTCCTCTACACCCCTTTGTCACCCATGTACACTCCTCTACACCCCTCTGTCACCCATGTACACTCCTCTACATCCCTCTGTCACCCATGTACACTCCTCTATTCCCCTCTGTCACCCATGTACACTCCTCTATTCCCCTCTGTCATCCATGTACACTCCTCTACACCCCTCTGTCACCCATGTACACTCCTCTACACCCCTGTCACCCATGTACACTCCTCTACACCCCTCTGTCACCCATGTACACTCCTCTATTCCCCTCTGTCACCCATGTACACTCCTCTATTCCCCTGTCACCCATGTATACTCCTCTATTCCCCTCTGTCACCCATGTATACTCCTCTATTCCCCTCTGTCACCCATGTATACTCCTCTATTCCCCTCTGTCACCCATGTACACTCCTCTATTCCCCTCTGTCACCCATGTACACTCCTCTATTCCCCTCTGTCACCCATGTACACTCCTCTATTCCCCTCTGTCACCCATGTACACTCTTCTACACACCTATCACCCATGTACACCTTTCTCATCACACCCCTCTATCACCCATGTACACTCCTCTATTCCCCTCTGTCACCCATGTACACTCCTCTATTCCCCTCTGTCACCCATGTACACTCCTCTACACACCTGTCACCCATGTACACTCCTCTACACCCCTCTGTCACCCATGTACACTCCTCTATTCCCCTCTGTCACCCATGTACACTCCTCTTTTCCCCTGTCACCCATGTATACTCCTCTATTCCCCTCTGTCACCCATGTATACTCCTCTATTCCCCTCTGTCACCCATGTACACTCCTCTATTCCCCTCTGTCACCCATGTACACTCCTCTATTCCCCTCTGTCACCCATGTACACTCCTCTATTCCCCTCTGTCACCCATGTACACTCTTCTACACACCTATCACCCATGTACACCTTTCTCATCACACCCCTCTATCACCCATGTACACTCCTCTATTCCCCTCTGTCACCCATGTACACTCCTCTATTCCCCTCTGTCACCCATGTACACTCCTCTACACACCTGTCACCCATGTACACTCCTCTACACCCCTCTGTCACCCATGTACACTCCTCTACACCCCTCTGTCACCCATGTACACTCCTCTATTCCCCTCTGTCACCCATGTACACTCCTCTATTCCCCTGTCACCCATGTATACTCCTCTATTCCCCTCTGTCACCCATGTACACTCCTCTATTCCCCTCTGTCACCCATGTACACTCCTCTATTCCCCTCTGTCACCCATGTACACTCCTCTATTCCCCTCTGTCACCCATGTACACTCCTCTACACCCCTCTGTCACCCATGTACACTCCTCTATTACCCTCTGTCACCCATGTACACTCCTCTACACCCCTCTGTCACCCATGTACACTCCTCTATTCCCCTCTGTCACCCATGTACACTCCTCTATTCCCCTGTCACCCATGTATACTCCTCTATTCCCCTCTGTCACCCATGTATACTCCTCTATTCCCCTCTGTCACCCATGTACACTCCTCTATTCCCCTCTGTCACCCATGTACACTCCTCTATTCCCCTCTGTCACCCATGTACACTCCTCTATTACCCTCTGTCACCCATGCACACTCTTCTACACACCTATCACCCATGTACACCTTTCTCATCACACCCCTTTATCACCCATGTACACTCCTCCATTCCCCTCTGTCACCCATGTACACTCCTCTATTCCCCTCTGTCACCCATGTACACTCCTCTACACCCCTCTGTCACCCATGTACACTCTTCTACACACCTATCACCCATGTACACCTTTCTCATCACACCCCTTTATCACCCATGTACACTCCTCTATTCCCCTCTGTCACCCATGTACACTCCTCTATTCCCCTCTGTCACCCATGTACACTCCTCTATTACCCTCTGTCACCCATGTACACTCCTCTACACCCCTCTGTCACCCATGTACAATCTTCTACACACCTATCACCCATGTACACCTTTCTCATCACACCCCTTTATCACCCATGTACACTCCTCTATTCCCCTCTGTCACCCATGTACACTCCTCTATTACCCTCTGTCACCCATGTACACTCTTCTACACACCTATCACCCATGTACACCTTTCTCATCACACCCCACTACCACACATGTATCATACCTCGCATAAGATAGGAAAAAGAAGTTTGATTCACTTAAAAATGTAGCATGTTAGATATGGCATGTGCTGTAGATACAGTAGACAATATTACAGACTTCACAATAACATACAGTACATAGACTTCACAGAAAGCTTCTGCCTATAACATCCTATTTTCTTCACTTAGTTTTTTATTTAACCTAACTTGCCAACATTTCCCATAACTCTCTTTCTTTCAAGTGCTGATTACTCAGTATTCCATCACTGTCACATCCTGGCTTCGTTCTTAACTCCTTACATCCCTTTATTCCTAGTATAGCACTACTTTCCATACGTTTGTGTTTTCCAAACAAAATTATTCATGGTTGTATGTTTTAGGGCTCTCCCCCCTCTTCCCTCCTCTCTAATTCCTCCCTTATTCTATAAGGGCTTATCGGGATACTTTTCCCTCTATCAGGATAGAGGCTTCCCGTTTCCCAGAGAAAATTCTCTTTTAATTCCTAGAGATCGGTTAAGGGGTCCATCGGGGATAATTCCCTTTTAATTTCTTTAAAAGGCTCCATGTCTGACTCCCTGCCCTATCTTATTCAAACCCCACATGACAAAACACACATATATGGACAAACAGAAACCAACCACATACGGTTCCTACATATTTCTCAAACAGCATATCCTCTATAAAGTCTTACCTGTTTTATTATCCGTAGTTCCAGGTGTCACTGCTCCTCCTCAAAGTCCGAAGGTTCGGTAATGCGGCTTTTTCAGTCATCTTCGAGCCCACCCAGGGACACGCCAAATTGATAGGGAATTCAACGGATTCTGTCAATATGTTGTTGCTTGATTCCGAATCAATAGTTATGAATGACCAGGCCTAGGAGAACATATAATGAACTGAACCACAGGGCTGTAGCCCGGGGTATAACACCCCTATTGATTTGCCCTTAAAATTTAACTTTTATTGTACACCAAGATAAAATAAAACCCAGAAAAGAATTTAAACTTATTCCAGTTGGGATAGTGAACCGTATATATATTGGAGATATATATACTCCCGTAAAGAATACACAGGTACTGCAGATACCTAATGTTCCACTGGATAATGTTTAAAATGTAACCCTATATTGCCAGCCTCTCTATGTTTCGCTGTTACAATGGCATTCTCAAGAGGCAAATAGTATCTGCAGTACCTGTGTTTGCGTTTAGTTGGACCATCATTTATTTTTCAACAGTACAATGACCCCAAACACCTCCAGGCTGTGTAAGGGCTATTTGACCAAGAAGGAGAGTGATGGGGTGCTGCGCCAGATGACCTGGCCTCCACAGTCACCGGACCTGAACCCAATCGAGATGGTTTGGGGTGAGCTGGACCGCAGAGTGAAGGCAAAAAGGGCCAACAAGTGCTAAGCATCTCTGGGAACTCCTGCAAGACTGTTGGAAGACCATTTCAGGTGACTACCTCTGGAAGTTCATCAAGAGATTGCCAAGAGTGTGCAAAGCAGTATTCAAAGCAAAAGGTGGCTAGAACCTAGAATATGACATATTTTTACACTTTTTTTTGTTATGTCTATAATTCCACATGTGTTAAATCATAGTTTTGATGCCTTCAGTGTGAATCTACAATTTTCATAGTCATGTAAATAAAGAAAACTCTGAATGAGAAGGTGTTTCCAAACTTTGGTCTGTACTGTATATATATATATATATATATATATATATATATATATATACAGCATACTGCCATAAAATATACATAAATAATACCATACAATATACAGAAAAAATACTACTATACAGTATATATATAAATAAAACTACTATACATACACACACACACACACACATATATATCTCATACTGCCATACAGTATACATAAATAAAACTGCCTTATAGAAAGCCAAGCATGTGGGGTGTGATCTCTGTGATGTTCTTTCTGATGTCACTTTTTCCCTTTGTTTACTCAATGTATGGGGGTTCATAGGCCGTTCCTCCACCATCAAAACTTATTTGTTAGATGTTTTTTTTTTTTTTTTTTTTATAAAGGATAAGTTTGCTTGAACAGATAAATAACAGTACATATAAATAATGCTGCAACACTGTACAAATATATACTGCTGCTGCACAGTACATAACAAGTGCCAGCCGAGTGCGTCCCCTAAAGAACAGTACTAGCTAAAGAATCATGAACTCATCCGTGTACATTTTAGTGATTGGACAGATTGCCGTCTAGTGTCCTTTATAGGTATATGTGGTGTTTCGTAATAGTAAAAGTGAGGAAATTGTTAATTAAATTTTATATAATAGTTTATTCAACTTTTCTTTTACTCATAGGTTCCTGTAGTCAATGTGGACCTCACCAAATAATATGCAATATGATGCCGGCAATGCATACCTCTATGTAAATTGTGTTGACTACATTGCCCCCTAGTGTCCATCATTTATGCTACAGACAATTCTCAAAAGTAAAACCACATCCATTTGGTAATGAAACCAGCAATTCTATTACACCCAGACTCATGACTTCTTCTACTTTTAGTTTTTTTAATCTTTAAACCCTTCCCGCTATAGGACGTATGCATATGTCCAATCATCCGACACATTTGCGCAATTGTACGTATGCATACGTCATAGCAATCTCTGGTACTGCCGCGGGCAGCGCAGGAGATCGGCGACGGGACCCAGCAGTCAATCACAGCTGTAGTCCCGCCGCAGCTGCCGGAGCCGCGATCGCGCCGGTCCCGGCAGCATTAACCCCATAGATGCCGTGATCAATCCTGATCACGGCATCCATGGTGTTGACAGGGGGAGCGCTCTCCCCCTGTTCTCCAACGGTGGTGCCGCGATACAATCGCGGGTCGCTGTTGGTTGCTATGGCAGCAGGAAGTCAGATCATGACCTCCTGTCTGCCTGCTACGGAAGCCTGTGAGATCCAGCCAGAGGCTGTAGTGTGTACAGCTCATCAGGTTATACTGTGCTGCAGTACAAATGTATTGCAGCATAGTATAACCTGTAAAAAGTGTAAAAAATAAAATAAAAAGTTCTTCAATAAAAGTAAGAAGTGTAAAAATAAATAAATAAATAAAATGCCCCTTTCCCAATAAAAGCCCTGTATTATCACCAAAAACACAAATCATATACATAATAGGTATTGCCATGTCCGTAATGACGTGTACTATAAAACTATAATGTAAATTATCCCGCACGGAGAACTTCGTAAAAAAAAATAAATACATTTAAAAAATCGTCAAATTCACCAAATTTGGTAGAAATAGCGGAATAAAAAAGGTAGCACGTAGCACAAAAATGATACCAATAAAAAGTACAGCTCATCCCGCAAAAAACAAGCCCTTACTCAATGGTGTCGGACGAAAAATAAAAAAGTTACGGCTGTTGGAAAATGAATGGCAGAAAAAGAATTTTGCTCAGAAAAGGAAAAAGAACATAGAAAGCTATAATGGGTATGGCCATAATCGTACTGACCCACAGAATAAATATAACATCACTTTTACTGCACAGTGTACACCATAAAAAAAAGCCAGAAATTTTCCAATTTTTCACAATATTTTGAAGTTTTTCACAAAAAATGCTGCATGTGTCAACAAAAATCACCAGTTATATAAAGTACAATATGTCACGAAAAAAACTGTCTCAGAATCGCTCCGCTCAGAAAAAGCGTTCTAAAGTTATTAACATTTAAAGAGATACATGTCAAATTTAAAAAAAAGAGCCTGGTCATAGAGGTAAAAAATGGGTCGATCCTTAAGGGGTTAAGGTTTTTGATTACCAAACATGGAGATACCAATAGTTGACCCTTGGGCCTCTGACTACTGAGCTACATTCCCTACTATGCCAACTAATGCTAATTGCATAATGTGATTGCTAGAATGAACTGGGGGAAGCAATCAGCTAAGCCAGTGTTTCCCAACTAGGGTGCCTCCAGCTATTACAGCATGCCCAGACAGTCGTTGGCACAGTGCTCTCTGCTGCCCCCTCTGTCCATGTCAGGAACTGTCCAAAGCAGGAGCAAATCCCCATAGCAAACCTCTCTTGCTCCTCTGGAGCATACAGCAGCTGATAAGTACTGGAAAGATTAAGCTTTTTATATAGAAGTAACTTTCTGGCACCATTTGATTTTTTCCCTCCGGAGTACCCCTTTTATATATGTCCTAGTAGGGTTCATTATTAGCAAAGAGCTGTTAAAATATTTTAGGACAAACCTCCTATATTTACTTGAGCAGAGAACTGCTGGCAGATTGTATGTCTTATTCTGGTGGACGTGGTTCATCTATATACTACATGGTCAGCCATTCATTAGTATACTACCAGCTGATCACCAGGTTGGATTCCCATAACTTTAATTCTGCCTGAGCCAGAGGTCATCGGGGTTGTCCCCAATGGCTTCTTCTCACCCCACCAACCAAGATGGATAGATCTCTTTCAGTATCTAAACAAGGAGAGATCAGTCAAGACTGGTGGGGTGTGGAGAAGCTACCGGTGACTACCCCGATGACACGTGGTTCTGGCAGAATTATAGAAGTATTCACAGGTTCCATTTATAAAGGGGTTGATGAATCGGTAGCGCCCCCTATACTTGGATGTTTACCTTGAGATGACAAGACTGTACATCATAACTGCACACAGTAGGTTTCTATAGCTCAACCATTTCAGAAAATTTAAGTGGAGATTCCCAGAATCTTTTTTATTTGTAAGTTAATGTACAATGACTACAAAACATGGAGACGCCAGGGATTGAAGCCGGGTAGTAGTATATATGGGAAGTAGTATGTGGCACTCATAGATGTCAGTGCTATTTGGCACTATTATGTGAGTATTAAACTTACGAGGATGGAATCTCTGTACGGAATAGACTCTTCCCCATTAGGTCATCACACCCTTAGGGTGCGTTCACATTTATTTTTATGGCATTCACTGTGCACTAAAAACAAGTGACTTGTATAACACTACTGCACCATATTGTCTCTGTCCACATCTACTGTACATGTCATACGGCTCTATACGTCATATGGAACACCACTATTAAATATCTTGTGTTTGTGCTGTAAAGGACGTGAAACGGTGTCTATAAAATACCGCACAGAGGTCAGTTCAGCTCATACACCACTAAACACACCAACACTGGTGGTACTTTATTAACATGCACCACTGAGCTACATATGTTTTTTGGAAATGCTCCCCATTTGAGAGGCTATAGAGTATATACCTATGTTCCATAGGCTGCTGGACCAGGACTGTCTCTGAATGAGTCACCTGGGGAATGAACCACGCACTGCGCTTCACTTCACAGGGTTATAACCTGATGCAACCTGATTCCCAGGGTTATAACCTGATGGCTTATGACCTGATGCAACCTAATCTCTTGACTTGTCTTGAGGACATCAAAACCAATTTTTTTTTTATCTATCACAAAAAAGTGCAAGCGTGTCACACAAAAAGTGCACAATGATGCGGTCTATAGAAAGCCCTCCACCCCCACAAGCCTTCCCTTTCCCTCCAGACCAAAAGGCTCCTGCAAAGCTCAGGGAGGGCCAACAATACTTCTGGTGTGGTGACCCACGGACCATGGGGTGTAGTGGTGTAGGTGGTGGGGCCAGATGGTATTAACCCCTGGGGCCAGATGTTGTTAACCCCTAGTGTTCGTGACGGCAGAGTGGTTTTTGGGTACTGGAACCACATGAACGGTTTCTCCGCTATTCCAATGGCCAGTTAGTGAAAGCAGAGTCCACAACCAAGTATGGTTTACTGGAGGCTTTACTGAGTTAAGACAGATGTTATTATCTTCACAGCTAGGCCAGATTCCTAGAGAGGTGGCCAGGATCCAAAAGACCTCGCAGCTCGCTGGGACCAATTATACTTGTAATTGACTTTAGGTAATTATCTTGAGGCTTGACTTTAGACTGAACTTGACTATGGGTAGTGACAGCAGACATAGACTTTTGAATTACTGGAATGACTGTAGCTTTGCAGCCTTCCAGGTGCTGGTCACTAGCACTGAGGTATCTGTACTGGCTGGTTCTCAGTAAAGGAAGAGCACAAGTGCAAAAAGAGAGAATTGAGATGGCTGCCCCCTTATATAGAGGGGGACTGAGCCAAAGCCCATTGGTCAAGCTGGGGATCATAGGTTAAGATGGTACATCTCACAGGTCCTTTAGACTAGCTATACATTAAGACACTGACTACAATCATAGGACAATAAATGACACTTATAACAGCAGGGGAGACACTGTAGGAGAGCCCCCAGGTCACTGAGGGACTCAACCTGACAGGGCCTAAGTGTAGTGCAGGACCATGTCCTGTACTGGACTGTCCATAATACTTCTGCTTCTTAACTTATAACTGCTGTATGATAATGTAAATAAACACACTGACAACCATTAACCTATGATGGACAACTGGGGGTCGGCCACAACGTTTATTTAAATAAAACATCTCACGTCCAGAAATTCTGAAACTAAAAGTCGGAGGTAAGCAATCTGCCGGCCGCCCTCTTCGACGGGCAAAGCACTCTACCCTCCATGAAATCCTCATTTCCATTTCTCCTCCGCCACGGAGGAGTTCGGCTAGAAACTAAGCCGCACTCCGACCCCCACAGAGGAAAAATAAGGCCTGCTCAACCCCATCCTGTATCCAGACAAAAATATGTCTGTCCCAATATCGTTCAAATGAACGCCATCAGGAATCATAAGTCGGCGATTATTGCCCTCCAACTGTCGGTGACGTACAACCACTCCACCCCTGGACCAGACATACCTGGCCAGACGAGAATTCACCGCACGGCGGGACTTCTCTATGGCCACTGCATCTCTGGCCCCTTGCCATGTGACCCGTGGAACCATCTCCGACCAAACAATAACCATCTCTTGAAAAAACTCTTGCATTCTCTCCACATCAGCTCGCATTAAAGCAATTAATTCTGCCACCCTCATGGAACAGAGATCATTACCCCCCCGCGTGAATGACCAATACCATGGGGGACGCGGACAAACGGGCAATACCCACCGCTTCCACCAGAACCTGAATCCACTTCAGGCCTCCAATGCCTCTCCACTGCATCTCATTCGGAAAGCCCAAGGATTGACCCCTAGGCCGGCAAGCCGCCCATTGCCCAGCTCGAAAGATATAAGAATGGCCAAGGACAAACACCACCGGAGAACGTGGACCTGAAAAGAAAAACAGTTATAACACCTTCCTTTTTTTTTTTTATAACAACCCATGAGAAAAAACAAACCCAACACCAATTCAGGATTAGTGTTGCTCGCGAATATTCGCAATTCGAATATTATTCACGAATATCGCATATTTGCGAATTCGCGAATTTCGCGAATATAGCGCTATATATTCGTAATTACGAATATTGTTTTTTTTTTTTTTTTTTTCTTCACAGTAAACATCACAGTGATCACCCCTCTCTGCTTCCAGCTTGTGTGGTGTAAAGAAGGCTGTAATACTACTGTGTGAGACTGGCGTGCGAAAGTTCGCATATGCGAAAATAAAACGAGAATATGACGAATATGCGAATATTCGCGAATATATGACGAATATTCGTCCATATATTCGCGAATATTCGCGAATTCGAATATGGCCTATGCCGCTCAACACTATTCAGGATTACAACACCAATTCAGGACGAACATACGAGGCATAGCAGACTGATTTCCATCGACCAATCCTCTGTATCTCCGCCGCAAGCAACCCTGCCCGCGAGGCCTCAGTAGCAGACCCAATCCTAAAAGAATGAGTACCAAAGTCACCCTCGGGCAAAACCAAAGCAACCAAACACTTCTTGAAGACAGCATTAAACTGAAAACGTGTCAACGGGGACCCCGATTCATACAACAGAAAATGTAACCCACCCGGACGCATCGGCATAAACAGTGTACCGGACAAGCCACAACCAAAACAGCACCTAATGACAGCCATTCACCCCTACCCAACACGTCAGTCTTAGATCTACTGACCCTCACCTGTACGACCGTACCGGCCAAAACTACATCCTCCTTCTGCAAACCTCCTGAACCAGTAGCAGACACAGGAACCAACTCCCCCACCCGCAGGGCACCAAAAAAGGCTAACGAAAAGGCCACTTGAAACAAGAGCGCCTCAAAAGGAGAAGAACAAATCCCATCCAGAGCCACCATCAATGAGAGCAACAGAGAAAAAGACACCGGTCTCCTGGTGTCCCTAACCATATGGCCACGGTCCCAACCCTTAAGTATCTGCGCAACACTTAAACGTTTGCTGACATCCACCCAACCTCTAAATTTAAAATGAAAACTGAGACCCGCAAGCCTACGTCTCGCCACCACAGCCGACTTACCCAGCTCCTGCAAGCGCAACAAGTAATCCACCGTGACCCCAAATCTAAGTTCATCATTACCAGATACATCCCGATCCCCCACCAGAGCCAGCCACTCGCCCCATGCCTTACCACGCCCTGACCACGTAGCAGGAGTCACTGACGAAGTCACCAGCGGCATCAGACGCTGCTCACTACCTCCCAAAGGAAAGAGGGGCAGGGGAGGCCCTCCAAGGCCGCCTACGGACACAGCTCCCAAAAATCCTGAAAGCAGAATCAAGACAAAGCATCATCAATGTTATTCTCAATACCTGGTACATGCCTGGCGCGAAAAAGAACATTGAAATCAAGGCAACGCAAGACCAGATGCCGGAGCAACGAAAGAACAGGTAAAGAAGAGGAAGTCAGGTGATTAACACAGTGCACCACACTGAGATTGTCGGTCCAAAAACACACCCTGGAATTTCGGAACTGAGAACCCCATAATTCAATAGCAACAATGATTGGAAAAAGCTCAAGCAGCGTTAAATTGTGGCAAAAAACATTTTCATTCCAAGAAACAGGCCAACGCTCAGCGCACCAGTCCCCGCAAAAGTAAGCCCCAAAACCCATGGAGCCAGCCACATCCGTGAACAAGGACAACTCCATGCTAGAAACTGATATCACTTGCCAATAGGTGCGGCCATTATACCGGCGTAAAAATTCCAATCACACCAAACAATCCGATCTCAGGGGGGAAGTAACCCTGATCCGGTGCTCCAGCCTACGTACACCCCTGGTGGCAAGCGATAAGCGCCTAGCAAAAACCCTGCCCATGGGCATAATGCGACATGCAAAAACCAACAAACCCAGCAATGACTGCAACTGCAACAAAGTGACCCTCACAGATGAACAAAATCCCTCCAACAAATCCCGAAGTCGATTCATTTTATCCACGGGCAAACGGAAAACCATGTCCACACTATCAATTTCAATGCCCAAAAAAGAAAGGCAGGTAACAGAACCCTCAGTTTTTTCCGAGGACAAAGAAACACCAAAAACACTCATGAGCGAGCTGAAACTGTCCAACAAATAGCGACAGCGATCAGAACCCCCAGGAGCAACAAAAAGGAAATCATCCAAATAGTGAATAATCGAAACAGACCCCGTATCATAGCGAACAGACCACTCTAAAAATCTAAACAACTCAAAATAATGGCAGGGAATAGAACACCCCATTGGCAAACACATATCATAGTAATACAAACCATCCACCATGCAACCCAATAGATGATAGCATTCCGGGTGAACAGGCAACAACCGGAAGGCTGACTCATTATCAGATTTTGCCAACAGGGCCCCCCAGTCCCACCCGACCAACTAAGGAAACTGCCCGATTAAAGGACACGTAGGAAACTGATGCATCCTCCATGGAAATACCATCATTAACCGACGCGTCCCTAGGATGGGAAAGGTGATGTATTAGACGAAAACTGCCTACCTCTTTCTTAGGAACCACACCAAGGGGGAACACCAGCAGGTTCTCAAAAGGAGGAGCCCGAAAGGGGCCCCTAATCCAACCCAAATTAACCTCCTTCTGCACCTTGTCCCTGAGAACCTCCGGGTGCTCCCTCGCAGACTTCAACTTGTTCGCCATCTGAGGGGACCTACTGGGAATTAAAGGAATGAAAAAAACAAAAGTGAAACCATTAAACAACAGGGAAGCAGCCTCACGATCAGGGTACTGATTTAACCATGGTAGCATCCCTTCCACTGACACAGGTGTCCTTGCCCTCAACTGAACCCGCGGGCCTGTCGGCTGACTTTGTCGGTTTTGTACATCGGACTGCAGCATGATTGCCCCCACATGTGGAACACTCATGCTTGAACTTGCAGAGGGCGAAGAATTTACAATGGCCCTCATTGAACAGCCAGCAGGCCCCTGGGCGTCGCACAGCCACTGAACTATGGGAAACCTGCTGCCCGCCAGTGGCCCCGGACTGAAAGGGGAGTGCCCTCTGTGACATCATCAACCTAAGCCAAACATCCGTGGCCTTAACACCCCACCCCAACTCGGGTTGCAATGCCAGGCGGCGGAACTCCTCGTCGTACCGCCACCAGGCACTACCCCCGTAAGACTTATGGGCACTATAAATAACATCCATATACATAAATAATTCAGAACAGCACTCGGGATGCTGCTGCCCTATAATACACCCCAGAACGGAAAACGCCTGAAGCCAATTACCCATAGTTTTTGCTACTTTTGGTTTTCGATCAAAAACCCTCTCCGTGGTGGGCCTACGTTCCCTATCTATCGTGTGTTGATCTACAGATACTAGGGACCATATGTCAACTTATTGATTCGCCCAAATCTTCTCCCTTATCCCTTCTTCAATGTGAGCCCCCAGGGGGCTGAGGCCGCAAAAAACAGCATCCTTATGAAGCCCAGCACGAACCGGGGATGCCCGCCGTGGCGGCGGCTGATTAGGCGGCACCACACCCTGGGACTCAAACTGAGACAAAAAGGCCTCAAGGGCCAGAATTCTGCCCCACCCCAGAACCCCGCAGAGTCATACTCACCAGGCACCGGGGCAGGAACGGAAACTGGAGGAACCGCAACTGGCGCAGGAGGCAGAGGAACCATGCGGGACCATTCGTCCCCACGAGATAAACGATGAGAGGATCTTGAGGCACCCCGCCGTGACCCACGGCGACCGGACCTTCTGTCCGGACTGGGGGAACTGGAGGAGGAGTAGTCAGATGAAGATGGAGACCTCCACCGAGATGACCGTGAGCGACCCGTCCGGCTACGACATCCACGACCTCTGCGACCTCGGCGGCGCCTCCCGGAACCACCAGCCTTGCTGCGGTATGCACGGGCAGAGCCCCTGGAGGATAGTGAAGTCGAGCGCCTGCGCCTGCAGGTAGGTAAAGAACCAGATGGCCACACATACATCCACAGACCTCAAGAAGGGACACTCAAGTGGGCACCACACCCTAAAAATACTTGTGACAAACATGCAAAGTGAACTCTGTGACAAAAAAAGCCAGAAATCAGATGTGCTGTGACATCTGGATAGGCCCGAAATCTGGATAGATCTATAATAATTCCTTGTAAGACCGGAAGGCCAAGAAGTTATAAGTGAGCACTCATAAGGTGCAAAGTGCTTTGACTTGTTGGGGGTCACCACTGCACTGCCACTTCTGCACCTCGGCTCTTACCATACCTGAAACCTTATGGCCAGATCCGGAGGTCAAGTCAAGTGGTTTGTCAGACCACCCAAAACAGAACAGATACTACACTTCATCTTAACCATGAGGCTGATTTCAAAACCAATTCCACAAATAGGACAACACCACTTGCTCCAGAAGGAGAAAGAAACCATATGGACCCACTTCCTGTAGATGAAGTAGATAGAGAAGAACAGTCCAGCATCCTGTTCAGTGCACCTTAAAGGAGTATTCTGCCCCTAGACATCTTATCCCTTATTCAAAGGATAGGGAATAAAATGTCTGATTGCTGGGGTCCGGCCAGACCCCGGCAATCAGATATCTTATCCCCTATCCTTTGAATAGGGGATAAGATGTCTAGGCGATAAGATGTCTAGGGGCAGAGTACCCTTTTAAGGTTTATTCAAAAAGCATGTACAGTTGATTTAAAAGCAAAAAAAACAAGTTTTCCACCAGAGTACCCCTTTAAGTGAAGCCATTTAACGTAACACAAACCAAGCCCTTAAACAGCTATGTCAGCAAAAAAAGAACTAATGAAAACTGACTTAAGAGGTTAAAGCCTTAGTGTCATTTATATAAACTTTTGACATGTTGTCTTGATCTTGACAAGTCCATATGGTTTCTTTCTCCTTCTGGAGCAAGTGGTGTTGTCCTTTGTCAAGATCAGGACGACATGTCAAAAGTGTATAGAAATGACACTAAAACCTTAACCTCTTAAGTCAGTTTTCATTAGTTCTTTTTTTGCTGACATAGCTGTTTAAGGGCTTGGTTTGTGTTACGTTAAATGGCTTCACTTAAAGGGGTACTCTTTTTTTAAATCAACTGGTGCCAGAAAGGATAAATAGATTTGTAAATTACTTCTATTAATAAATCTTAATCCTTCCAGTACTTATTAACTGCTGAATACTACAAAGTCTTTTCTTTTGGGAACACAGAGCTCTATGTTGACATCACGAGCACAGTGCTCTCTGCTGACATCTCTGTCCATTTTAGGAACTGTTCAGAGAAGCATATATTTCCTATGGGGATTTTCTCCTACTCTGGACAGTTCTTAAAACGGACAGAGATGTCAGCAGAGAGCACCGTGCTCGTGATGTCAGCAGAGAGCTCTGTGTTCCAATACTTTCCTCTGTAGTATTTAGCAGCTAATAAGTACTGGAAGGATTACGTTTTTTTTAATAGAAGTAATTTACAAATCTGTTTGACTTGCTGGCACCAGTTGATTTTGAAAAAAAAAAAAAAAGTTTTCCACCGAAGTACCCCTTTAACGACGCAGGACGTATATTTACGTCCTGCGCCGACTCCCGCAATATGAAGCGGGATCGCGCCGCGATCCCGCATCATATCGCGTCGGTCCCGGCACTCATCAACGGCCGGGACCCACGGCTAATACCACACATCGCCGATCGCGGCGATGTGCGGTATTAACCCTTTAGAAGCCGCTAGACCACCGCTTCTAAAGCAAAAGTGAAAGTGACCCGGCTGCTCAGTCGGGCTGTTCGGGACCGCCGCGGTGAAATCACGGCGTCCCGAACAGCTGGCAGGACACCGGGAGGGCCCTTACCTGCCTCCTCGGTGTCCGATCGGCGAATGACTGCTCCGTGCCTGAGATCCAGGCAGGAGCAGTCAAGCGCCGATAACACTGATCACAGGCGTGTTAATACACGCCAGTGATCAGCATAGGAGATCAGTGTGTGCAGTGTTATAGGTCCTATGGGATAACAATGATCAGTGTGTGCAGTGTTATAGGTCCCTATGGGACCTATAACACTGCAAAAAATTAAAAAAAAAAAAGTGTTAATAAAGGTCATTTAACCCCTTCCCTAATAAAAGTTTGAATCACCCCCCTTTTCCCATAAAAAAAATAAAACAGTGTAAAAAAAATAAACATATGTGGTATCGCCGCGTGCGTAAATATCCGAACTATAAAAATATATAATTAATTAAACCGTACGGTCAATGGCGTACGCACAAAAAAATTCCAAAGTCAAAAAAAGCGCATTTTTGGTCACTTTGTATACCATTAAAAAATGAATAAAAAGTGATCAAAAAGTCCGATCAAAACAAAAATCATACCGATAAAAACTTCAGATCACGGCGCAAAAATGAGTCCTCATACCGCCCTGTACATGGAAAAATTAAAAAGTTATAGGGGTCAGAAGATGACATTTTTAAACGTATAAATTTTCCTGCATGTAGTTATGATTTTTTCCAGAAGTGCGACAAAATCAAACCTATATAAGTAGAGTATCATTTTAACCGTATGGACCTACAGAATAATGATAAGGTGTCATTTTACCGAAATATGCACTGCGTAGAAACAGAAGCCCCCAAAAGTTACAAAATGGCGTTTTTTCTTCGATTTTGTCGCGCAATGATTTTTTTTTCCGTTTTGCCGTGCATTTTTGTGTAAAATGACTAATGTCACTGCAAAGTAGAATTGGCGACGCAAAAAATAAGCCATACTATGGATTTTTAGGTGGAAATTTGAAAGGGTTATGATTTTTAAAAGGTAAGGAGGAAAAAACGAAAGTGCAAAAACGGAAAAACCCTGAGTCCTTAAGGGGTTAAATACTTTTTAAAAGATTTTCTCAAAACCTTTAAGTAATGGGAGTAAAAATAAAATTCCGCCATTACTTTTCCAATTTTATTTTTACTATATTCACTGTGTAGTTAAAACATGGTAACATGTATAGCACTGCTGGCGCCATATTGTCCATGTCCACATCTACCGTACTTGTCATAAGGCTCTACATGTCATATGGAACACCACTATTAAAAATCTGTTTGTGCTGTAAAGGACATGAAACGGTGTAAAATACCGCACGGGACTATATTTATGTCATTCGTGACTAAACATACAGACACTGACTGAGAGCAGAAACGTCTTCTAAGGGTTAGATCGCCCCCTAGTGTCCATCATCTATTTTACATACAATGCTCAAAGGAAGTAATACTTTTATATGCATGGTATTTAGTATTGAATCCAGCCCCTGTGTTCTGTCGTATAATTTTTATGCAAAGAAAATAAAGTAAGAAACTTTATCTCTCAAAAATAAAAATGAGAACCGCGGATAAAAAATAAATAAATTATAAACAAGTGAGATCCTCAGAGGTCGACACATTAAATAGCTCTATTATTCGTTAAGATTTGGAAGATAGGAATATTGTTGCACTAATAAGAAATGAACAATAAAATATGTAAAAATTGATTTTCAATTTTTTTTAATTAAAATATAGAAAAATTAATTACGATGGAATATGCAGATCAATATGATGTCATTATACCATACTAAGTCACAGTAATACCTAAAATTTGCCCACTAGATGGGAGTATACTGCCCTAGTTCACAACGGTATTCCAAACTGACCACAAGATGGCAGCATAGATATCAACGGTATATGGCATATACAGTGGTCCCTCAAGTTACAATATTAATTGGTTCTGGAATGACCATTGTATGTTGAAACCATTGTATGTTGAGACCAGAACTCTATGGAAACCTGGTAATTGGTTCTAAAGGCACAAAAATGTCATCCAAAAATAGGAAAAAGTGAGAATTAAAGAAAAATAAGTAGATAACTAATATAGATAAAGCAAATACTTATATATATAAATACATATAAAAGTAGGAAAGATCTCCTGGGTGCTGTAAATCACTGTCTATGTCAGTGTTTCCCAAGCAGGGAGCCTCCAGCTGTTGGAAAACTACAACTCCCAGCATGCCCGGACAGCCTTTGGCTGTCCGGGCATGCTGGGAGTTGTAGTTTTGCAACAGCTTGGGGCCACCCTGCTTGGGAAACACTGGTCTATGTAGAGGACAGGAGCTTCTTCGGGGTCCTGTACCGTACACAGTGTCCTAAAAAAGTAATGGAGTCGCCCTCACCTGGTGTCCAAAGGAGCAGGTAACCCTGGTACAGGTAATGTGTACAGAACATGTAATACCTCCTTGTACTGTAGGGGGCGCTACCAGACACCAGTCAGTGCATGTACTTCAGGAATACAGGTAAAGAGTACAGAACATGTAATACCTCCCTGTACTGTAGGGGGCGCTACCAGACACCAGTCAGTGCATGCACTTCAGTAATACAGGGGTTTTACCAGTGAATGCCCATTCTGATTGGTTGGTTCTTCCAGCCATTGACACGTTTCTCAGATCTGGACTGTCCGTACATTGTATGTTGAGTCTGGTTTCAACTTACGATGGTCCAGACAAAACAATTGTATGTTGAAACTATTGTATGTTGAGGCCATTGTAAGTTGAGGGATCATTGTACGCAGTTGGTTTACTTAAGAATCGAGTATATTAAATACAAGATATGTTACTACATGCAACAGTGATTTTTTAGCTTAGAGATAATTATGAATGAAACTTTGTCCTAATAAATGATAACATATAAATTATTGGTGGCTATGCAGAGGGGAATTCCCCTTACTACTTCTATAATTTGGGGCTATTTCTTTTGGGAAAAAAATGAATCAAAAGTACAATTAAAGTTATTCTGTTCAGGTAGATTTCACTAAAGTTATACCTGGACAGAAATCTATAAATTCATCCATAAGTTATGGGTAGGAAAATATAAATGATCTTAAGTACAATCTCACCCTGCTATAGAATAGTCAACAATAATCAAAATATATTAAAGTTTTTTTTATAGTTACCACAAAGTAGTAGTGCCAGTGGGTCAAGCAAGTTGGATGGGATCAGTCTGTTCACTCAGCAGTCACAGAAAGATAATCCGGGATCCTTTCCAAAGAAGGAACCAAGGATGATGACCCCCCCCTCGCCTGACCACTACAGTTTAAACAAGGCTCCCTCAACTTGATCAGATAAGAAATTAACCAATCACGTCTCTAGAACAAAAACGTGTTAGGCCCTTGTCTCACCCAGATGTAACTATTTCACTGACCAGAGAGGGCACTCTTGTCCATGAGTTGCTAAAATATTTTCTTAAAAATTAGCAGCCATTACCTAAGACATAGATATATCATGTCAAGTCATCTCTCCAACTAATGGCCAATAAATATAGTTAGCTGGATTAGATTTCGACATATAGCATAAACTCACAGAAGACATCTCTGGATTTTCCCAAGTCTTCAATCTGAAATGAATGGTCCCACCCTCGTTTAACTAATGAATAGACCCTCAGTAAATTGTCTAGACTTACAGTTATAAATCTATTAGATAAGACATAACTGTAGACTCTATTCATGGGACGAAATCAGACCTTCACATTACATACATGCTAACTTGGAAACTAAATAGGTTACAAATGGTATACTAAACACATAACATAAACATGCTACTAATAATAATCATCATAATAATAATGATAGATAATGCATATCTAACTATTATCAAGAATATAAGGAAAAGTATTTTCATATATATATATATATATATATATATATATATACTCCTGAGCTGAAAGTGACCTGAATTCCAATGCCCTTCTCTGAGCCATAAAATGGTTTATATAAACACAGACAAAGGGATGTTTCACACTTGCAGCCACCATGTGAAATTCTGGAATTTGAGACTAAGAATCAACTTTACACAACATGGAGTTTTTGGCTTCAACAATTAAGATGGACGCCACACAGTATGATTGTCTGAAATAATTCTGGCCCATATAGTCTGACAGTTCTGCCCAGTGACTTGTGAATTCTGCTACTTTTACAGATCTTTGATGTTTTACTTCTTTATTCCAAAATATGGTGATGACCTCATACAGGCAAAGCATGCTATGGTTGCCAAGTACAGAAGTTGCACCTCTGTACCATTTCTGCCCTGTCAGGCAGACTCCATTCCGTGACCCCTGGGCCTCCCCTTCACCTGTGTGCCCTGAATAGTTAAATAATGTATGTGTTATCCAAAGCAATGTACATAATTGTCTATGCCTTTAAGTACTATTGTCATGTGATTGTAAACAATGAAGTTACTAGTGACCATGTGACCTATGGGACCCCTCAGAGTCTCCCCCATATAAGCCCTGGGTGGAGCTTTCTCTTTCTCTCTGAGTCTTTGCTGAACTACAGTGAGGTCAAGTCTGGAGAGAGTGTCTGGTGTCCTAAAGAGGCCTAACGTCTACCACACAGCCACGGATCCACAAGTCCACTACCCTCCAAGTCAAAACCTGGTAAGCCACAAACAGGGTAAAGTCTGTCATAGTCAGTCTTAGTCAAGTCAGTCCAAGTCAATCTGTCTCAAGTCAGGTGGGCCCTGCATCAAATTGTCCAAGTCCACTATAAGTCCCAGCAAGCCCTGTTGTCCCTGAAGTCACTGGTCACCTCCGTGGGCCTAGCCAAGCTGTATAGACTGTTATACATTTATACACACATACTTTCACGCATACGCACATACATATACACACACATACATATACACACACATACATATATACACACATACATATATACACGCATACACACATTGGGGGACGTGTATCATTATTTGCGTATGGTAGAAGCAGTTTACCCATTTTGCCGAATTCTAAATTATGCTCAGAAGCGCTAAATTTATCTGTGGTGTCCCGGTGCCGGATTGCATCCGTTACCTTGTGGTGAGGTCCCCAAAGTCAGAGTCCCTAGCTACCAGTGGGGTCCTCATCAATAGTTAGCCCCTTGTCACCCCTTTAATAGTTAAAATTATTCAAATTCAATGTGTCAAGTTCAAGTGACTAGGCCCAAGCCTTGCGGCAACGGCCATCTTACAAAACTGTGAGTTATCTAAATCCCTGTTAAGTCTGCAAGGTCCATGGTCCGCAGCATCTGTCAATCACTGCCGTGCTGTATAGAGACTGTATTGCTAAGACTGTTGCTGTTAATTGGATGTACCGCAAGTACCTCAGTAAAGTTTATACAAGTTCATCCCTATTGTGGACCTTCATTCATTTAAGCACACACCCATCGTTTATGGGAAGGGTGGCGATAGGCCGAAGATTTACCTCAGCGTATTAACCCTCACCCTGGCGTCACCAGTGACAGGGGTTAAATTAACCCCTCATATACCGAAGCAACACCCCAACTACACTACATCCCAAGGCAGTTACCACATATGAATAAAGCGCAATGAGTTTCATAAACTGCGGGCAAATATAGTAATCGCCTCATACCTCCACTATGTTTGCGTTAAAAATATGGTCATTGGGCAAGATTTCTGTGGGTAAATGAAATGTACGCAGTTAATAAATTTGTGCGTACTAAATATGTCACTCCAAGGTGCACCGAAACCTACACATCTGGAGGAAATGCTCCACTAGAATGTACGCAAAAAAGACGCAAAAAAACAGCTTGAGCAAAATTTGTATAAACAAATGTCTGTAGATGTGAATACACTATAGTGATACTATATATGATATATTTTTATATAGCATATAAAATTATTATATATATGAGTAAGGCTGTTTTTTCCGGCTGAAACGCGTAACCCTGTGTCCTGCTATCCTATGGCTTGAATCTACAATACATTTTGGGTTTTATTGCACGTTATCCTGCGCTGGACCATCTATTTCTTCATATATATATGTATATACTATGTAGCAGTACTTCCCAAAAAGAGTTTCTTCAGCTTTTTATACATTTTAAAACTTCAACTCCACCATGCACAGATAGACATGCCGGGAGTTGTAGTTTTGCAACAGATGGAGGCACCCATTTTGTGAATCATTGCTATATAGTACAGTATATATATATATATATATATATATATATATATATATATATATATATTCTCTATAGTTTATGGGCTGTTTTAGGGCTAATATTTAGCAGGAGAGCGAATTTTAGTAAATTACCATGTTATTAGTATTGTGAAAGGAACAGGCCGTATAACTGGTTTCTAGCAGGATGGGAATGGTTGCTTAGCAACATTCCGAGCGTTGGGGCTGGTCAGGTGACTGGGGCAGAAAATGGCAGTTAGGAGGAAGTGAGCACAGAGCGGCAGCAAAGAATGCTGGGACCTGTAGTTTATAGACAGCGTGCAGTGAAGGGAACAAGTAGGATGACAGAAAGGTGTATAAGAGCCACGTACAGAAGATAAAAAGGTCACAGTAGAATAATAGATACAGGGTTAATGTCTTATGCTGATCTGAGTTTTGTTTTTTCTAATTCCGTTCGTTGGAAAACCCTTTTAAGAATAAAACTCATGTCATCCATTTTGCTAACACTATTTTTCACACACAGAAATAAAATAAATGAATCAAACAAGTCAAAAATCTGTTTAAAAAAGGGGAACTTTATTTATTATTTATTAAAATGTTTGTGTCGGGATTTTATGTAACCTCCATCACTCACAAAGAGCGTACAGTAACTAACTCAGGACAGGAAAAACCTCCAGAGGGGAGGAAACCTGTAGGGAATCCATGGCTACTGTATTGCCCTTCCTCTGGGCATACTAAAGGAGGTTACCTCTAGAATTTGGGCAAAGTGTCTGTGTATGTGAGTGATTCCTGGGGCTGGGCCTTCATCCAACTTCTTGCTGTAAGTCCGGAAATGCGACTCCACATCCTGGAAATACTGCATCGAAAATAGGAAAAGAAAAGAAAGATTATTTCTTATGTTTATTATAGAAATGTACATGGAAAATGCACTTATCAGTCATGTGTATGTACTTACCAGTCATCTTACTGTAAGTCCGGAAATGCGACTCCACATCCTGGAAATACTGCATCTAAAAGAGAAAAAGAAAAGAAAAGAAGAGAAAGGAAAGATTATTTCATATGTGTTTATTATAGAAATGTATATGGAAAGTGTACTTACCAGTCATGTGTATGCACCTATATTCCAGGGTCCCTACAGTGTCCAACATCAGCCCCTCACTGATGAAGAATGAGCAGGAGCCGTGTTATTTCTGCTCAGTGCTGCTCTCTGGTGGACAATGGTTATGACATCACATGTGTGACACGCTGCTCCTCCTGGGAGTTCTATTTCAGTAGTGCTGCTCTCTGATTGGCTGGAAATAAAAAGCTTTTTAACATATTCTGCATGACTGTTATCTAAGGGATCTTTGGCAATTTTTATTAAAATGTCGCTACCCCCCGTGCGTGCGTTATATTTGTTTCTCCTAACCAGACACTCAGTATTTGTAATATCATTTTGTGGCCCCAACATCCTGGGCCCATAGGTTTCTTACACAGATCAGTGCGGCTCCGGGAGGCTCAATGAGCATCGCTGGCTGCCGGGACGTGTGACGAGTGGCGCCCCTGACGTTTCCAGTTCAAGATCAGGCAGCATGGGTCGAGATTGACATACAACATCAGTGATCCCCTGTGGCTGTCCAGCTGTGGCAAAACTACAACTCCCAGCATGCCCTGACAGCCTTCGGCTGTCAGGGCATGCTGGGAGTTGTAGTTTTGCCACAGCTGGACGGACGTCTGTCAGAAGGGGAGGGGAGGGGGGTAAGGGTAAAGCAATGTGGGCTTTGAAAAACGCCACACATAAATTGTGTTTAATCCCGGCCCAAGCCTAGGAACAGACGCAATTTTGTTTGAGGTTTTTTTGGCCAAAAATATTTTAAAAAAACACCACAAAAAAACTGCTCCCTCATTTCTTTTCTCCCAAGATGCCATCTTTGTGGCATTTTTGCCAAAAACACTGGGGGAGATTTATCCAAACCTGTGAAGAGGAAAAGTTGCTAAATTGCCCATAACAACCAATCAGATCGCTTCTTTCATTTTCAAAAAGAATCTGAAAAGTGAAAAGAGCGATCTGATTGGTTGCTATGGGCAACTGGTCAACTTTTTCTCTTCACAGGTTTTCATACATCTCTCCCAATGTGTATTATTATGATAGATGTTCTTTTCTCACAGCTTTTCTCAAGTCATGTGATCACAAGTCATGTGTTTCTAGTGAAAAATTGGGAAGAAAAACGCCAAAACTAAATGTGGTGTCAGACAGGGTAATGTGTAATTAACCGTTTTGTGACGCCAGGGCGTAGTTGACCTATACACCACCCGAGGTAGGCCAACTTCACCTGTGCCAGGCACGGGGCAAATAATCACTTGTTTAAGACAACAAGTGCGTAGAAAATACAAATACATTAACCCTTATATGACAGTACATTATATTATGAAATATAGAGTGTTCTAAGGAGAGTGGGCCCATGACGGACATTGAAGCAGCATCTGCCCCAGAGGATGGGCAGAAGTACAGAAGAACACGTGATTCTGTACTGGGTCACCACATTAATAAAAAACAAAACAACAACTATACTCTCGGCAGCCCACAAATTTGATAGCCTAAAAAGGATGAAGAAAACCCCATTAGTGTCTGGCGTTTCATATTACCCTAATGATACCAACATAACATGTGCCCGCAGCGAACATGGTGTTTTTTTTTGACAAACACGCCAAGTGTAACCCCAGCCTAAATGAATGTTTTCACAATAGTTTGGAACAGGCTGCAGGCTGTCTATATATTTATATAATCGTGGCGTACAGCGTGTGCCGCATTTATGTGGTGTTTCTACACTGGCATATATGGCTTTCCAAAGGATAGGGGAAAAGGTGTCTGATCACGGAGGTCCTGCCGCTGCAACCCCCGCGATCTCCGTGAAGCTGGGTTGTCGCAGCTCAGTCGCAACGTTACCTCACACTCCCTCTATTCATGTCTATGGGAGGTGGCGTGACGTCACGACCCCCACCACGGGAACCCAGCACTCTACACCCTGTTCCAAATTATTATGCAAGTGATAGTTTTCTCATTTACCTAAATAATTGAGGTAAATAACAGTCAGCATAATTCTCATGTTATCAACTATAAAGAGTGCAATTCAAATTTTATTGAACAAACCTCCTAATGATAACAACATAATAAACATAACAAACTTACAATGCACTGTTCCAAATTATTACGCACAGTAAGTTTCAAAACACTTTATAGATTGTAAAGAAATCAATGAATTACAGAAATCAAAAGCTATTTCAATAAAACTTTTAACCACTTAGGGACCCAGGGTGTACCTGTACGCCCGTGGGAATTTCGGTCCCTGCCACGCACAGGGCGGGGTCCGGACCAGGGTGACTGCTGATATCTATCAACAGGCACCCCGTGCAAACCCCTGGGGGGTCCAATTCAGACCGGCAGTTTGCGGTCATTTTGGTCTCTGGCGACCCGGAAAATAAAGGGTGAATGGTGCTGTCCGATACAGCCCCATTCACACTTACCCAACAGGAATGATGTGACACGGGTGCCACCTCACGATCACGTGATTGATCGGTCTTAACGACCGACCAATCACTGTTCTGCTGGGCGGTGATCACGGCAGCGATTGGGGCGGAGATTGGGGCCGGCAGGGGTCCCTTACCTCTCCCTGGTCCGGTGGGGGTCCCCTGAGGAGCGGCGGCAGGGGTCCTGGTGGCAGAAGCAGTGGCAGGATTGGTGGCAGCAGCGGTGGCGGCTCCGGCGACAGGATAAAGCAGGAGGTGAGGCCTGTGACCTCCTACTGTTGCTTAGCAACAACTCTCAGCATGCCAAAGGGTTCCAACAACTCCCAGCATGCCCTTTGGTAGTCTGTGCATGCTAGGGTTTGTAGTTATGCAACAGCTGGAGGCACATTTTTTCTATGGAGTTGTGCCTCCAGCTGTTGCAAAACTACAACCCTTCAACTGTCAATGCATGCTGAGTGTTGCAGTTTTGCAACATCTGGAGACACATTGGTTGGGAAACAGAGTTTGTGTCCTAACTCAGTGTTTCACAACCAGTGTGCCTCCAGCTGTGTCAAAAATACAACTCTCAGCATGCACTGAGAGACTGTACATGCTGGGAGCTCTAGTTTTGAAACACTTGGAGGCACACTTGTTTCGAAACACAAAGTTAAATAACAAACAGCCTCCAGCTGTTGCATAACTACAACTCCCCGCATGTATGGTCTTTCAGTGCATGCTGGGAGTTGTAGTTTTGCAACAGCTTGAGGTTTGCCCCCCCTTGTGAATGTACAGGGTACATTCACACGCGCAGGTTTACAGCGAGTTTTCTGCTGCAAGTTTGAGATGCGGCAAATTTTCTGCCGCAGCTCTAACTCACAGTGAGAAACTCACCGTAAACCCGACCGAAACTCACCAAAATGCTGGTGTTACCCTAAATTTTTCATTTTCACAAGGGAGAACAGGAAAAAAGCCCCCCAAAATTTGTAACCCCATTTCTTCTGAGTAAGAACATACCCCATATGTGGATGTAAAGTGCTCTGCTGGTGCACTACAACTCCCAGCATGCCCTGACCGCCTCATTTCCCCCCCCTTGTCTCTGTCCCTTTGCCCCGCCCTTTGGTCTCACCCCTTCTTTGCACCGCCCACCTATTGATTAATGATGTTCACACAGCAGGATTTCCATGCAGAATTATCCAGGAATATATATTTACGTCCTGTACATGACGCGAGCACTGGACCGGTGCTCGCATTATGCACAGCAAGTCTCAGCTGCTATCAGCAGCCAGGGACCAGCCGGTAATGGTGGACAAACCAACGATCACGCTGATGTCTATCATTAACCCCTGAGATGCCGTGATCAATACAGATCATGGCATCTGCAGCAATGCCGTCGTTATATTGAATGATCCAATCATCAGTGGCACTGCGGTGATCCGGTGATCATCCAAAATGGCGGACGGAGGTCCCCTCACCTGCCTCTGCTGCTCTCCCAAGGTCTTCTCCTCTGGTCTGACATCAAGCAGATCAGAGAAGAAGATCGCCGATAATACTGATCAGTGCTCTGTATATGCATAGCACAATCGGTGATGCACGGCATTAACCCTGGGTCCTGGCTGCTGATAGCAGTTGGGACCCACCGGGTTTGAAGCATGCTCAGCCCATGAGTGTGCTTTAAACACCGATAACGGGACCAGGGCGTACAGGTCTGCCCCAAGTCCTTAAGTACCAGGATGCAAGGGCGTACCCATACGCCCTGCCTCGTGAATGGTTTAAATGCATAATAGTAATTGATCAGTGTTAAGCTAGGTTCACATACCATGAATTTACACCAACCCCCCCCCCCCCCCCCCAAAAAAAAGGGGGAAGATGGCCTTAGGCTGTTCCTACATTTGTTTGTAAACTACACTATGACTGAATAACACCCCCATACCAGAACTAAACAATACCACCATACAGTGACAAACACTGCCATATCAGAACTAAACAATACCCCCGTACAGTGACTAACACCGCCATACCAGAACTAAACAATACCACCATACAATGACTAACACCCGCATACCAGAACTACACAATACCACCATACAGTGACAAACACTGCCATATCAGAACTAAACAATACCCCCATACAATGACTAACACCGCCATATCAGAACTAAACAATACCACCATACAATGACTAACACTGCCATATGAGAACTAAACAATACCACCATACAGTGACAAACACTGCCATATCAGAACTAAACAATACCACCATACAATGACTAACACCGACATACCAGAACTAAACAATACCACCATACAATGACTAACACCCCATACCAGAACTAAACAATACCACCATACTGTCACGATGCCGGCTGGCAGGAGGTGGATCCTCTGTGCCAGAGAGGGATTGGCGTGGACCGTGCTAGTGGACCGGTTCTAAGTCACTACTGGTTTTCACCAGAGCCCGCCGCAAAGCGGGATGGTCTTGCTGCGGCGGTAGTGACCAGGTCGTATCCACTAGCAACGGCTCAACCTCTCTGGCTGCTGAAGATAGGCGCGGTACAAGGGAGAAGACAGAAGCAAGGTCGGACGTAGCAGAAGGTCGGGGGCAGGCGGCAAGGTTCGTAGTCAGGGTGATAGCAGAAGTTCTGGTACACAGGCTTTGGAGACACAAAAACGCTTTCACTGGCACAAGGCAACAAGATCCGGCAAGGGAGTGCATGGGAGGAGGTCAGATATAGTCAGGGACCAGGTGGAAGCCAATTAAGCTAATTGGGCCAGGCACCAATCATTGGTGCACTGGCCCTTTAAGTCTCAGGGAGCTGGCGCGCGCGCGCCCTAGAGAGCGGAGCCGCGCGCGCCAGCACATGACAGCAGGGGACGGGAACGGGTAAGTGACCTGGGATGCAATTCGCGAGCGGGCGCGTCCCGCTGTGCGAATCGCATCCCCGACGGCCATGACAGTGCAGCGCTCCCGGTCAGCGGGACCGACCGGGGCGCTGCGGAGAGAGAGACGCCGTACGCGCTCCGGGGAGGAGCGGGGACCCGGAGCGCTAGGCGTAACAGTACCCCCCCCCTTAGGTCTCCCCTTCTCTTTGTCCGGTAACTGCCCCCCCTGGGATGAGGACACCGGGAAAGGATGGAGGGATTCCTCAACGGCAGGCAGTACAGCAGGAGTGGGAATGGGGAGGGAGGGCAGAGGGCGAGGCCTGGCACGGGGCAGTGTGACACCAGGACGAGGGCCACGAGGAGGCACCGAGGCTTGCCTGACTGGACTGGGAGGGGGGGAGAGGCACTTCTCATGGCAGGCAGAGTCCATAAAGACCTTAGGGAGACCGGATACAAGGGGAACCACAGGGTCACGGCAGGGAGTACTGGGAACCGGTTTAAGGCAGTCCTTGAAGCAAGAGGTACCCCAGCTCTTGATCTCCCCTGTGGACCAATCCAGGGTTGGGGAGTGGTGTTGAAGCCAGGGTAGTCCAAGGAGAATTTCGGAAGTACAATTGGAGAGGACCAAAAACTCAATTTTTTCGTGATGAGTTCCGATGCACATTAGGAGGGGCTCCGTGCGGTAACGCACGGTAGAATCCAACCTGGCTCCGTTGACCGCGGAAATGTGGAGTGGCTTGACAAGACGGGTCACCGGGATGCGGAATTTATTCACCAAGGACTCCCGAATAAAATTCCCAGAGGCACCAGAGTCCAGGCAGGCCACGGCTGAGAGGGAAGAGCTGGCTGAAGGTGAAATCCGTACAGGCACCGTGAGACGTGGAGAAGCCGACTTAGCATCAAGAGACGCCACACCCACGAGAGCTGGGTGCGAGCGTGCGTTTCCCAGACGTGGAGGACGGATAGGGCAATCCACCAAAAAATGTTCGGTACTGGCACAGTACAGACAAAGATTCTCTTCCTTACGGCGATTCCTCTCTTCCAGGGTCAGGCGAGACCGATCCACTTGCATGGCCTCCTCGGCGGGAGGCCTAGGCGCAGATTGCAATGGAGACTGTGGGAGAGGTGTCCAGAGATCTAAGTCTTTTTCCTGGCGGAGCTCTTGATGCCTCTCAGAAAAACGCATGTCAATGCGAGTGGCTAGATGAATGAGTTCATGTAGGTTATCAGGAGTCTCTCGTGCGGCCAGAACATCTTTAATGTTGCTGGATAGGCCTTTTTTAAAGGTCGCGCAGAGGGCCTCATTATTCCAGGAAAGTTCAGAAGCAAGAGTACGGAATTGTATGGCGTACTCGCCAACGGAAGAATTACCCTGGACCAGGTTCAGCAGGGCAGTCTCAGCAGAAGAGGCTCGGGCAGGTTCCTCAAAGACACTTCGAATTTCCGAGAAGAAGGAGTGTACAGAGGCAGTGACGGGGTCATTGCGGTCCCAGAGCGGTGTGGCCCATGACAGGGCTTTTCCAGACAGAAGGCTGACTACGAAAGCCACCTTAGACCTTTCAGTAAGAAACTGGTCCGACATCATCTCCAAGTGCAGGGAACATTGCGAAAGAAAGCCACGGCAAAACTTAGAGTCCCCATTAAATTTGTCCGGCAAGGACAGGCGGAGGCTAGGAGTGGCCACTCGCTGCGGAAGGGGTGCAGGAGCTGGCGGAGGAGATGATTGCTGCTGAAGTTGCGACTGAAGTTGCTGCACAATGGTGGACACTTCCGACAGCTGGTGGGTTAGATGGGCGATCTGTCGGGATTGCTGGGCGACCACCGTGGTGATATCAGAGATATAAGGCAGAGGAACCTCAGCGGGATCCATGGCCGGATCTACTGTCACGATGCCGGCTGGCAGGAGGTGGATCCTCTGTGCCAGAGAGGGATTGGCGTGGACCGTGCTAGTGGACCGGTTCTAAGTCACTACTGGTTTTCACCAGAGCCCGCCGCAAAGCGGGATGGTCTTGCTGCGGCGGTAGTGACCAGGTCGTATCCACTAGCAACGGCTCAACCTCTCTGGCTGCTGAAGATAGGCGCGGTACAAGGGAGAAGACAGAAGCAAGGTCGGACGTAGCAGAAGGTCGGGGGCAGGCGGCAAGGTTCGTAGTCAGGGTGATAGCAGAAGTTCTGGTACACAGGCTTTGGAGACACAAAAACGCTTTCACTGGCACAAGGCAACAAGATCCGGCAAGGGAGTGCATGGGAGGAGGTCAGATATAGTCAGGGACCAGGTGGAAGCCAATTAAGCTAATTGGGCCAGGCACCAATCATTGGTGCACTGGCCCTTTAAGTCTCAGGGAGCTGGCGCGCGCGCGCCCTAGAGAGCGGAGCCGCGCGCGCCAGCACATGACAGCAGGGGACGGGAACGGGTAAGTGACCTGGGATGCAATTCGCGAGCGGGCGCGTCCCGCTGTGCGAATCGCATCCCCGACGGCCATGACAGTGCAGCGCTCCCGGTCAGCGGGACCGACCGGGGCGCTGCGGAGAGAGAGACGCCGTACGCGCTCCGGGGAGGAGCGGGGACCCGGAGCGCTAGGCGTAACACATACAATGACTAACACCACCATACCAGAACTAAACAATACCACCATACAGTGACTAACACCCCCATACCAGAACTAAACAATACCACCATACAATGACTAACACTGCCATACCAGAACTAAACAATACCACCATACAATGACTAACACCGCCATACCAGAACTAAACAATACCACCATACAGTGACTAACACCCCCATACCAGAACTAAACAATACCACCATACAGTGACTAACACCGCCATACCAGAACTAAACAATACCACCATACAATGACTAACACCCCCATACCAGAACTAAACAATACCACCATACAATGACTAACACCGCCATACACACTGCAATGTTTTTTTATTTTACTTTCTTGAATACACTGTTTTGTAGAAGCCATGATTCCGCATTAAGGTATGTTAACATGCGCGTTTTGCTGCAGATTTTGCTAACCATTGACTTTAATAGGTAGCAGAATCTGTTGCAGTGAAAAAATTTAAAAAATACCCTCCCCCAATAAAAATGTAAATCGGCAATTTTTACCCCCAAAATGCGTAAAAGAAATTCGTAAACATATTTGGTATTGCTGCATGCATAAATGTCCAAACTATTAAAATATAATGTTAATTATACCGTGCAGTAAACGGCGTAAAGGTTAAAAAAAAATAGCTGCTTTTTTTTTTGTCACATTTTATTCCCCAAAAAATTTATAAAAAGTGATTAAAAAGTAAAATAAAAGCAAGAGTGGTACCAATAAAAACTACAGATCACGGTGCAAAAAATTTGCCCTCATACCGCCCCGTATATGTAAAAAAATTTTTTAAGTGGTACACGAAAAGAAAGGCATATAACATGGGTATCATTTTAATCGCATTGACCCACAGAATAAAGAAAACATGTTATTTTTACCATAAAGTATACAGTGTGAAAACAAAACCTTCCAAAATTTCTTAAATTGCATTTTTTTCCCTTCAATTTCCTTGATTAAATAATGTTTTTTGGGTTGCGTTGTACATTTTATGGTAAAATAAGTAATGGTAAAATAAGTGATGTCAATACAAAGTAAAATTGATGACGCAAAAAAACCTCATAGGGGTCTGTGGATGGAAATATAAAAGAGATATGATTTTTAAGGTAAGGTGGAAAAAACAAAAATGCAAAAATAAAATTGGCCTAGTCCTTAAAGGAAATCTTATTAGAGAAAATATGGGCTCATCCACTAATATTATATTATTGTACAAAACAAGAAAGTCACCGACCAAAAAATAGTATGATAAAACAAAGGAGAGGTATAATCACATTAGTTCACCGACAAGGACCTCACTATTCAGCAAATGATCTAACAACCATTAAAACGTAACCTTTACTAAATTCATTAAAAATGGTAATATAATGTAAATGATGAAAAAATGAAAAAACACCTATATAGTGATTAACCCCCTGGAGCCCTGTGGAGTGCACAGCCATGGAATAAGATATGAGTAGAGAGACCACTAGTAGATGTTAAGTCTCGGGATTCCAAAGTACTTGATGATATTTTGGATGGACAATGACTGTGAGAGGGGGAATGGTGTCCTCTATTGGTAGTAGCCCGTCCCTCTGACCCTGCCTTTTGAGGGATCCACCTCCTTAACAGGGTGGCCTCAACCACGGTGACGGACCCTACTCTAACTCTAAGTGAGGAAAAAATAATAAATCAGGGAAGGGTATAGTAGCCTAAGTGGCTAGTGCACAACTCAGGGCTCCCACCAAAAAATATATTAAATTAAATATTTCGTGTAAAGTGATCACACAACAATATTAAAAAAGCCAATGGGGGACAAACTAGTCCCAAATCCAACGCGTTTCCCCTATCCTATTGGAATAGGTTCATCAGGGAATTACCATTGGTGTTGACAGATGGTAAGCATAGATGGTCAAAAAAAACGAGCAGTTCAGATAAACACATAGATGGTACAATAAAAAAAACAAAATACAAAAATGCAAAAAACTTCAGCATTGGAAATAGTCATTATGATAAATGAGATATGAGACAGCACACAGCAAATTGTCTAATTTAGACATAGACCAATACACGATTCAGTGTTTATGGTATAACAAAACAATATGGAATAAACGCAGGGTTGGCCAGCATAGTCAAAAAAGTACAATATAGATGTATTCTGCTAGTCCAAATAGGCCCCAATCAGCCACACAGGAAAATTAAAAAGATAAATGAAGTCCTGCACGTGTAATGGCACGGTCAGGTTAAATACTTATCCTCCCTGGCGGTAAACCAAATTGTGTGCTGATAACCAAATGCTGAGAGCTCGGCAGGTGAGGTACAAGATGCGGCACCTACCTGCTACACTGACCTGTTGGTGGTATTTATATTCCACGTGAGATCTGTTGTGTTTAGTGAGACCTATGACCAGTACCAGTCATCGATATCCTTCTGGGGAAGGTATATCAATGACATTATCATCATTTGGACTGGTCATAAGGAACATTTTATCTCCTTTGTTCAAGAGCTTAATAACAATACAATTGGTCTTCACTTTACATTTGAAATCCATAAGGACTCCCTTTGTTTTCTTGATGTGGTTTTGAGTCGGGGGGTTTCTGCACACATCGAGACCACTGTCTTTAGGAAACCAATGGCGGGAAATAACTTCCTTAAATGGGATAGTCATCACCCTCCACCACTTAAGCGAGGTATACCGAAAGCACAATATCTGCGGATGCGGAGGAATTGTTCTAGTCCCACCACATTCAAATGTGAATCGGATAAACTGTGCGCTCGCTTTCAAGAGAGAGGGTACCCTATGAACATTCTACGTAAATCCTTTCAGGAGGCATCCAGTAGGGAACGTAGTACCCTATTGATGCCTCAACCTAAAAAAGATGACAAATCCCTTAGGATTATAGGTACCTTTGACACAGCGGCACCTGAGATTAGGCGGATTATTAATACATTTTGGCCTATCCTAACTTCAGACGAGACCCTATCGGGTCTTCTAAGTGACCACCCCCTGATAACATACAGACGGGGTCGTAACTTGGGTGATAGGCTCATTCATAGCCATTTAACCTCTCCCCCTTCTAAGGGTTCATGGTTAGATCGAAAGATAGTAGGGAGCTACCGATGTGGCACATGCAAAGCATGTGAATTTATAAAGGTAACCAAATTCTACAATAATCCTCGTAATGGTCAATGCTTCATCAACCAGGATTTTGCTAATTGCAATACTTCCGGTGTCATCTACGTGTGCCAGTGTCCTTGCCCTTTGTCGTATGTGGGCAAAACGAAAAGAGAGATCAGAAGGAGGATACTGGAGCACGTGGGTGACATAAAACACCAACGGGATAAGCCCATCTCAACACACATGAGGACGAAGCATGCTTCATTACCTTATGCTCTACAATTCCAAATTTTGGAGGTCGTAAAATCCAGTGGTAGGGGAGGGGACGTTAATAAACGTCTCCTCCAAAAGGAAACCCAATGGATTTATCGACTGGACACAGTGAGCCCAGGGGGTTTAAATGAGGCTTTGTCATTCTCGTGTTTTATAGAATAAGTTCTATATTTCTTTTTCATCTCAAATTATTGATTTACTATGCCTGTGTTTCAATTTATTATTATACTTTGTTCCACCCCTATTATCGTGTGGGTTGGAATCTAGGGACATTCACATCATGCCCTTAGTTTTATTAATTTAGTAACCTTGACTATCATTGTTATTGTTATCAATCTATACCTAGTGGTTCAGAACACATATTTTATTAACATACCTATCTGTTTAATATACCTATTTGACAGCCAATGTATACTATTTGATACTTACCTGTGTAATATATTATCTGATTTACAAAATATGCTATCTTGTGTACATTGCGATGTTCATTTTTTATCATTCTATCCAAATGGAGCGCACGGGCACTTAGTGTACCCCATGGTTGAGAATCATGTTTTGTCTTTAATCATGTATTATCGTTAACGGTGACGCTTTTTGAGCACTTCCGGTATATGGAGCGCAGGCTTGCGTTCCACTATGATGTTTTCTTGCCCGATGCTTAGTAGCATTATTATGCTCGTGGCGCTTTGTGAGTGTTTCCGGTAGGTGGAACGCATGTCTGCGTTCCGCCATGACGTATTTCCGGAGGTTGGGTACCTCCAGGAGCGCGATCCAGGCTGTAGTAAGCTGGTACAGCGCTGTCAGCGTGCACTTCCATTGTATGGAACGCACGCTGTGCGGTCCATCGCCGCTCACCTGATTCACTACACAGTGCGCTCCTGATTGGATCATTACCCCTCTGTAGGTTTGGCATGGAATATAAATACCACCAACAGGTCAGTGTAGCAGGTAGGTGCCGCATCTTGTACCTCACCTGCCGAGCTCTCAGCATTTGGTTATCAGCACACAATTTGGTTTACCGCCAGGGAGGATAAGTATTTAACCTGACCGTGCCATTACACGTGCAGGACTTCATTTATCTTTTTAATTTTCCTGTGTGGCTGATTGGGGCCTATTTGGACTAGCAGAATACATCTATATTGTACTTTTTTGACTATGCTGGCCAACCCTGCGTTTATTCCATATTGTTTTGTTATACCATAAACACTGAATCGTGTATTGGTCTATGTCTAAATTAGACAATTTGCTGTGTGCTGTCTCATATCTCATTTATCATAATGACTATTTCCAATGCTGAAGTTTTTTGCATTTTTGTATTTTGTTTTTTTTATTGTACCATCTATGTGTTTATCTGAACTGTTCGGTTTTTTTGACCATCTATGCTTACCATCTGTCAACACCAATGGTAATTCCCTGATGAACCTATTCCAATAGGATAGGGGAAACGCGTTGGATTTGGGACTAGTTTGTCCCCCATTGGCTTTTTTAATATTGTTGTGTGATCACTTTACACAAAATATTTAATTTAATATATTTTTTGGTGGGAGCCCTGAGTTGTGCACTAGCCACTTAGGCTACTATACCCTTCCCTGATTTATTATTTTTTCCTCACTTAGAGTTAGAGTAGGGTCCGTCACCGTGGTTGAGGCCACCCTGTTAAGGAGGTGGGTCCCTCAAAATGCAGGGTCAGAGGGACGGGCTACTACCAATAGAGGGCACCATTCCCCCTCCCACAGTTATTGTCCATCCAAAATATCATCAAGTACTTTGGAATCCCGAGACTTAACATCTACTAGTGGTCTCTCTACTCATATCTTATTCCATGGCTGTGCACTCCACAGGGCTCCAGGGGTTTATCACTATATAGGTGTTTTTTCATCATTTACATTATACCATTTTTAATGAATTTAGTAAAGGTTACATTTTAATGGTTGTTAGATCATTTGCTGAATAGTGAGGTCCTTGTCGGTGAACTTTATTGTACAAAAAAACAACCACATACATTTAAAAGCACTTAAAAAGGAGGTCCATAACACTATTGACCACCTTGAACCATGGAGAGGGACCCCAGAACTAGTCTGAGACTCCCCCCCAGAAAAGGGACACCCGCTATACACAATAATAAAGTGCAATCCTTTCACTTAGACAACCAGCCCCACAGAAAACTATATACAGTATGCAGTAAACAAACAAACAAGTGATCAAATAAATACGGTATGTTATATATGAAAGCAGAAGCATCTAGCTATAAAAAAAACTACAAAATAAGCAATGTATACAGAGCTACACAGTTGTTAATGGTCATACACATCAAGGAACATCATGTTGTCAAAAGAACAGATCAATATACATGTCGTGATCATAACAGAGCGGGTGTCTCCCCCCAAAAAAACCTGGGTCCCTTTTCACGTGTTCCGTCACTCTGGGTGACTTCCTCAGGGGCGCATGGCTCTAACATGAAACAACACAAGCTTATATATCATTATTGTCCATTACCTCAGTGCCGGCAGGTGTGGGTCCCACCTCCTTTCACACACACACACGCTAACCATACATCCTGTTCCGGTTCAACCTATTTTAATGACATACCTGATACCATACAGTTCCGGAATCCTGCCCTTGCTTAAGACCAAGTGCGCCTGCACTGGATCAAGACCTATTCACATACGCCTTCTCCTGTTGGCTGGTGCGTCTATCTCGTATGCTCGCGTGTTCTCAGACGATCTCGTGCATGCGCAGTATTCCCACTGGTTTACGCATGTGTGGTGTCCCGTTACCGTATTGCATACCGTACCTTGGTAGAGGTCCCCAAAGTCAGAGTTCCTAGGAACGGTGGGGTCCCTCTTTTCTAGTTAGCCCCTCGTCACCCCTCAGTTAGCTAATATTCATATAAATATCAGTGTAAATATGTATATTTAAATGCCTACCTGTTAGCGTTGCAGGACCTTAGGTCATGTGACTCGGTGTTCAGAACGCTATGTTTTGTTGAAGGACCTTCAGTGATTCTTGTGAAGCTCTTGGGAAGGGTGGCGATAGGCCCAGCATTACCTCAGCATTTAACCCCCACCCTGGCGTCACGAGTGACAAGGGTTAATAAACCCCTAATACCTGCTCAGCAACACCCCAGCTAACCTACACCCCCCGAGGCTTACCACACATGCGTATTAGGCTAATATCTCTGGTAAGACCAGTCGGCCATATTGCTAGCTTCCACTCTCCAGGTTTTTTTGGGGGGGACACCCGCTCTGTTATGATCACGTGATGTATATTGATCTGTTCTTTTGACAACATTGCTTATTTTGTAGTTTTTTTATAGCTAGATGCTTTTGCTTTCATATATTACATACCGTATTTATCGGCGTATAACACACACTGGTGTATAACACGCACCCTCATTTTAATAGAGAAATTTAAGTAAAAAAAAAAATACATATAAGATAAATGACAGACTAAATGCCATATCATCCCTCTTACTTTGATTTTGCCTGAACTTCAGTTTGGTCCTCCCTTCCAGTGTCACATCATTCCTCCCCTTTTATCAGCCCCTGTGCCACATTTACACCCATCCCCCCCCTTACCCTCTCATCATGCCCCCACTGCTCATCATGCCCCCCCTGCTCATCATGCCCCCACTGCTCATCATGCCCCCCTGCTCATCATGCCCCCTGCTCATCATGCCCCCACTGCTTATCATGCCCCCACTGCTCATCATGCCCCCACTGCTTATCATGCCCCCACTGCTCATCATGCCCCCACTGCTTATCATGCCCCCACTGCTCATCATGCCCCCCCTGCTCATCATGCCCCCCCTGCTCATCATGCCCCCACTGCTCATCATGCCCCCCCTGCTCATCATGCCCCCACTGCTCATCATGCCCCCACTGCTCATCATGCCCCCCCTGCTCATCATGACCCCCCTGCTCATCATGCCCCCCCTGCTCATCATGCCTCCCCTGCTCATCATGCCCCCCCTGCTCATCATGACCCCCCTGCTCATCATGACCCCCCTGCTTATCATGACCCCTGCTCATCATGCCCCCCTGCTCATCATGACCCCCTGCTCATCATGACCCCCTGCTCATCATGGCCCCCTGCTCATCATAGGCCCCCTTGCTCATCATGGCCCCCCTGCTCATCATGGCCCCCCTGCTCATCATGGCCCCCCTGCTCATCATGGCCCCCTTGCTCATCATGGCCCCCTTGCTCATCATGGCCCCCCTGCTCATCATGACCCCCTGCTCATCATGCCCCCCCTGCTCATCATGCCCCCCTGCTCATCATGCCCCCCTGCTCATCATGTCCCCCTGCTCATCATGACCCCTCTGCTCATCATGGCCCCCCTGCTCATCATGACCCCCCTGCTCATCATGTCCCCCTGCTCATCATGACCCCCCTGCTCATCATGACCCCCCTGCTCATCATGACCCCCTGCTCATCATGACCCCCCTGCTCATCATGCCCCCACTGCTTATCATGCCCCCACTGCTCATCATGCCCCCCCTGCTCATCATGCCCCCCTGCTCATCATGGCCCCCCTGCTCATCATGGCCCCCGTGCTCATCATGCCCCCCCTGCTCATCATGCCCCCCTGCTCATCATGGCCCCCCTGCTCATCATGGCCCCCCTGCTCATCATGCCCCCCCTGCTCATCATGCCCCCCTGCTCATCATGCCCCCCTGCTCATCATGCCCCCCCTGCTCATCATGGCCCCCCTGCTCATCATGCCCCCACTGCTCATCATGCCCCCACTGCTCATCATGCCCCCCTGCTCATCATGACCCCCCTGCTCATCATGGCCCCCCTGCTCATCATGCCCCCTCTGCTCATCATGCCCCCCTGCTCATCATGGCCCCCCTGCTCATCATGCCCTTCCCCCCCCTGTTTTTGATATGTGGGAAGCCTAATTTGGCTGAATTTGTGGGAGTGGCGAGGGCTTTCTATACCTCCCTCTTTCGTTCCTAGGGGCATATGGTGCGTTTGGCGGTGTTTGGTTTGAACGCCGCTGTTAGCTCATACGTCCCGGGGAGTCAGGAGTGGTGGTTCGTGGTCGGGTTCCAGTTACGAAGCAGGCGTTGCGGAGAAGAAGGTAAGCCCGGTTATCCCGGTCCATAGTAGGCTCACTTTACCTCCTCATGCTCCCCTCTCCCGAGCGTCTTGTACGCCACGCTCCGGTGCCGGCAGAGATCTGGGTCATCCCGTTCAACCCCGCAGGCCCTCTCCCTGTCAGCAGGCACGGCGCTCGCAGCGGTTCGCCCGTCACTTGGGGCCGCCGCTTGGCTCCAGTAGCGCCGCGGACAGTGCGTGTCCCGGTTGCCGGGGATATGTAGCGGGTCACGTGGGCCGGTCACGTGCCTCGCGCTGCTCCGGTCCCGCCAGCCTCCTGGTTGCTCCCGCGGCGTGGTTCCGGCGTCTGGTTGCCGGGGCGACGCCGAGGGATCAAGTTTCAGTTTGAAACACTCTGAGCAGCGCAGCCTGCTGGTGGATTGGATGTTCATCCACTCACCAATGTTTCTGCTGCAAAAAAAAAAAAAAAAAAAAAAAAAATTTTTTTTATATGTGTGAATTAATAAAGAACTAAATAAAGCAATGGATTATGGGCCTAGGGGGACGGAGTATAGTCATGATAGAGGGGGGTGGGGGGGATTCGTTAGGGGAGGGGGGGCAAGCAGGCGATGGTATACACTGCCGGCGAGGTGATCACAGCAGCACTTCACTACGTGCATACTTCTTACGTTTAACATAACTGTAGTGCTTCATTATGTCTTTTTGCAGGTGTGCTGTTCTGTTACTGCCTTGTGTTCAAGTCAAATCCAGAAGGTTAGTTTCTTAGGTAATTGTGGCCAGTTGTGTCTCACGGTTTAGTCTTGTTGTCTAATTAATTTAACACATGCTTGTAAAAAAAAAAAAAAATGTGTGTATATATGTATATGTATATGTATGTATATATATGTATATATATATATATATATATATATATATATCACAGTGTCTACTGACTCTTCTTCAGATCACTTTTAGTGGAATATGTTGGGGTATACGGGCATGAGCGGTCTTCCGCGGCTGGGCGTGTCCGCGCCATGGTCGGGCAGAGCCGGGCAAGCGCGTTCGCGGGCGTCCGTCGGTCAGGTGCTAGTAGACTCTAACATGTCACAGTATGGTTAACCAGTTATCTGACTCTTCTTCAGTTGGGACCTACTGCTGGGTTGTTCTGACTCTTCTTCAGAACGATGCTTCGTTTTATGAGTTGCATAGGGCTACCACCATATCTGACTCATCTTCAGATGGTGCCTTTTGCTTGTGTTGTTCTGACTCTTTTTCAGCGCAACAACACACTGTGACGCTCCTGGGTCTCGGCTTGGGGTAGATCACTTAAACTCACGTACTCAAGTCCTTTGTAGTAAGTCTGATAGTAGGTTGGTTGTTTATGTTGGGTACTTCAGTTTAACCCGTTGTTCTACAGGTTAAAATCAGCGGTGGTTGAGCAGACATTTGTTGGTTCCGCTCCAAGTGATAGGTTATGTCTGTGACAGGTCAGTAGCTTCGTACTAGGCTAGCTCCTTAGCGGAAAAAAAATAAAAAAGAGAGAAAAGAATATATATATTCATGTAATGTTAATCTTCCCGCCGGTACCCCGCTTGGCCCGGACAGGTCCTACAAATATGTCCAATCCATCCGATATCGAGGAGACACTCTCTGTACCGGATACCCCAGCGAGGGCTTCCGACAGGGGAAGCCTACCGTCATATCGGTCTTGGACCATCCCCAAGTTAATGGAGGAGCTGAGAAGGAAAGGAATTCCCTTCCCGGCATCCGCCAGAAAAGGGGAACTGTACAATCTCCTGAATTCTGATGCTGGCCAAGTGGCAGTCAGGAGGCACTGTCCATGCAGACCATGAAAACTTCTCTGACTCAACTTCATTCTATGATGAACACAATGATGTCCTCCATGACAGCTTTCGGCTCCAGACTGGACGAGATGGAACGTGACAAGGTCGCATCGGCCCCTGCCACCTCCGCTCCTCCCGTACCGCCTACAGTACAGGCTGTCAGCTCAGGTACGCCTATGCGTCCCCCCAATGTCACACCAGCACACTTCATCCCTGCTGCTATCAAAAAGGACATCTTGGAGGGGAAAGATGTGAACTTGGCCTCATTATTGATCGCGACCAATGATCTCAATGAGACTAAGACCGTGGCTTGTGGCGAACTCTCGGTGGTCTTTAAGAGTAAAGATGCGCAACTCAGTAGGAAATTGAGCATCATAGAGTTCGTCATAGCTTTTGGGTTGTACAGAGATGTGGTGTGCTCGGCAAAACCTGAGCGCAGGGAGGAGCTAGATTTATACCTACACAAGATCTCTCAAATGGCTTACAAATATGGGGGTACAGCGTTCTATGAATATCACAAGTCGTTCGCTGCTAAAGCGACAGCAGTCTTCGCCCAGTTCAACTATGTCACGAACTGGGGGGCAGTGGACACGGAGTTGTTTTGTGACCATTTTGCCGATATAAAAAGCCAGTCCTGCAGCCTTTGCAATGCAAATACGCACACGGCTGCCTGGTGCTCCCAGATAAATGAGCAGAGCGAGGCTGGCTCCAGTAAAAACCCTGCCTTCACAGGTGCACCAACACAGAAGTCCTCCTCAGCGGTAGACAGGTTGGGCCGTCCAGTAAGATATCTGGGCAAGACACAAATTTGTAACAATTTTAACTTGGCATCTTGTACATACAGTAACTGTCGGTTGCTCCATGTTTGTTTTAATTGTTATAGAGCTCATCCCAGCACAATTTGTACCCTGAGGGGCAGTCAGGCATGACTAGTCGGGGTTCGGGTTCAGGCCCTCGCTCGGGTTCTGGCTGGTCATCCTGACCCTGAATGGGTCAATTGGCTGGTGACGGGTTTCTGTAGTGGTTTTCACACAGGCATGGTGGCAGTACCTCAGTTTACTGTTGAGTGCAGGAATCTTATGTCCGCACTCAGGGAGCCCGACATTGGAAGTGGAGAAAGGCTTTGTTATAGGCCCGTTCAATAGTTCTCCCTATGAGGTCTGGAGAGTGAGCACGCTGGGCTTGGCGACGGGCAAGTTCAATAATAAAAGAAGATTGATTTACGACCTCTCTGCGCCTTATTCCACTTCGGTTCCCAGTATCAATTCACTAACTCCTTCAGATGAGTTCTCCATGAGGTATGCCTCTATAGACCAGGCCATCCAGGCAATCATGCAGTTGGGAAGGGGTACCTGGCTTTCCAAGGCTGACATCACAGACGCCTTTAAGTTATTGCCAATCAGGGAAGACCTGTGGAGATGGTACGGGGTGAAATGGCTGGAGCAGTATTACTTTGCGGTAAGACTAACGTTCGGCGCCAAGAGTAGCCCGTGGCTATTTAACCAGCTTGCCACAGCTCTACACTGGGTGTTAAAGAACGTAGCGAATTGTGAATTCACGATCCACTACTTGGATGACTTTCTCCTGTTGGAACATCCGGCTTCTAGCCCAACCAACCTCGAGTCGTTACGAAGTCTGTTCCAGGATTTAGGGGTTCCAGTTTCCCCTCATAAAACAGAGGGTCCCATCAAGCGCCTCACGTTTTTAGGCATCACACTGGATTCGACAGACATGCAGGCCAGTCTACCTTCAGAAAAATTGGTTAGGATACAACAGACAATTCATAAATTTGCAAAATACCGCACTGTCACAAGATTCGAGCTACAGAGCTTGTTAGGTATGCTGGCCTTCGCGATGCGTATTATTCCTCAGGGACGTTCCTTTATCTCCAGGCTCTTGGCGTTGCTGCTAGCTGTGTCAGGGCAACGGGGCTCGGTCCGCTTGGGTGAGGAGGCCATGGCAGACTTGGCAATGTGGGACTTGTTTCTGTCTGAGTGGAACGGTATCTCCTTTTTCGTGCCATCAGTGTCAGATCAGTCCCCGTTGGTAGTTATGGACTCCTCGGCGGTGGGCTTTGCGGCGTTGCATGGCAACCAGTGGTTAGCCAGCTCATGGCCTTCGGAAGTATTGGACGTCCCAGGGTTCGACAAGACTTCAGCCCTGTTCGAGATATACCCAGTGGTGGCTGCTGCTTTTACATGGGGCGACGCCTGGGCTCATACCACGGTCAGGTTCTTGTGTGACAACGCCGCTACGGTTGACATCTTAAATAAGGGGCGTTCTAGCTCAGCGCACATCATGAGGTTCGTTAGACGGTTCACATGGTTATCACTACATCATAAATTTCACTTTTCATTTCAACACATAGAGGGGTCAAAGAACTTGGCGGCAGATGCGCTTTCCAGAGCTAAATTTGACGTGTTCTTTCAGGTGTGTGCAGACGCAGAAGCTGCCGGCATCCCGGCGCCATTCTTCAAAGACCTAGTCATGGACTAAATACCTACACAGAAGTGGCCAACTCTTTGATCAGGATTTCTTTAGCCCCTTGCACCATTCAAGCCTACGACTCAGCCATCACCTTGTTCACTTCTTTCATGCACAACGTAGGGTCACCACCTGTCATTTCGATTCACAATGCTCTGGCTTTTGTTGGTTTTTGCCATACTTCACTACACTTATCATATAACACTATCAAGCTTTACCTCTCCGGTTTGCAGCAGTACCATTCTCTCTCTCACCCTGAAGCACGCTCTCTGCACTCGTCACACGCAGTCAAGGCAGCTCTAAAAGGGGTACGGGTATTGGCGGCACCTAGGCCTCCGTCACGCTTGCCAGTCACGGGTGATTTGTTTCGCAGCATGTCTGCTCTTCTGGACACGTGTCCGTTTGGTTATCAGGTCAGCACGGTGATCAAGGCAGCCATCTATTTAGCATTCTATGGGTTTCTTAGGCCTGGAGAATTCACTCGTTTTCACAATAGGTCACCGGGTCTGTCTTTAGGTCAGCTCTCATGTTGTGGTTATGGCTTCATGCTCACCTTGTTATCCACTAAAACCAACAGGCACGGGGCAGTTGTCAAGTACTTCCAGACGGATCATCAGTGGTGTCCGGTAGCAGTGTTTTCACGTCTCTTTTCAATGTTGGAAGGCAAATCGGCAGACAGTCCACTTTTGCCGATTGCATCATCAGCACTCACATCGGTGCAATTTCTCACTCATGTTCGTACCTTAGTTAAAACCCTAGGCCATGATCCACGTCGCATCACGGGCCACTCATTTCGAATTGGAGCGGCGTCGGCCGCTTCCAAACACGAAGTTCCTGCCCACATGATTAAAAAGTTAGGCAGGTGGAATTCGAGTTGTTTTGACAGGTATATAACTGATCCCTCGTGTGAAATGGCCAATGTGTTTAAAGTGTTGGTCTTAAATTAAATAAAATAGAGTTGCACCTTTATTCATATGTATTGTCTTTTTTGCCCTCTATAGGCTTTCCCTCCATACGCGGTTTTGGGCACACATCAACCGTATTTTGTTTGTTATGTGCATTGTTTATTTTAGGTGCTTGGGTACAGTTCCAGGTGTCCAGAGATGTAAGTATGTTTAATGGTAATATTGTTAGGTTACAGGTTCCAACAACTCTTCGAGCAATGACCACAAATACATATATATATTTTTTCCCCATCTTCCTTACCTAGCCGCGCTCGGCAGGCCAGGTCCGGTGTCGGGTCTTACTGGCTGCGGTCAGTGAAGCAGGATGAGTGACGCTGCACAATCAGGGACGTCACTCATTCAATGGGGCTGCCGCTGTGACTATTCTAATGGCTGCGGTTGCTGCGACCACACTGACCAGCGGCGGCTGGAGCGAATGATGAGTGACGTCCCAGACGCTGTGCAGCCGGCAGAGGACGTCACTCATCCTGCTTCTCTGACCGCAGCCGGCAAGACCCGACACCGGACCTGGCCTGCCGAGCGCGGCTAGGTAAGGAAGATAAAAAATAAAAAACAATACAATAAAAAGCAGGAGGGGAAGGGGAGGAAAATTAAAAAAAACAAAGCGGGAGCCGCACGCTGGTCACTGATTTAAAGTGGTCGCGGCCAGGCTGCTAATCCTTAACAAGCAGACGCTGCTGCGGCCACTTTAAATCAGTGACAAAAAGATTTATCGGTGTATAACACGCAGGCAGGCTTTTTGCCTTGAATTTAAGTTTTAAAAGTGTTATACGCCGATAAATACGGTACATTATTTATTTGATCACTTAGAGGAGCTCTCGTTTGTTTACTGCATACTATATATAGTTTTCTGTGGGGCTGGTTGTCTTAGTGAAAGGATTGCACTTTATTATTGTGTATAGCGGGTGTCCCTTTTCTGGGGGGGAGTCTCAGACTAGTTCTGGGGTCCCTCTCCATGGTTTAAGGTGGTCAATAGAGTTATGGTTGCTTTTAAATGTATGTGGTTGTTTTGTACAATAAAGACTGATCTTTGTATTTTTTGGTGTGCTATCATCTCTTCCTGCCTTGCATTTTTTCTTTGTGATGTCTTAAAGGAAATCTGTTACCAGTGTCACTTGCACTAAACTGTTGGTACCGACAGATAATGCAGGTGACACTGATGACAACGATACTTACCTTGTCCCTTTCCATGGCGGGGATCTCCGGTAATCTTGGCCGTTGGCTCCAGCTCCGGGCACCCGACTTGGGGCACGGGCGGAGCTTAGTGACATCACTGCTGCGAAACCCAGCAAAGAGCAGCAGCGGCTCTGGCTTGGGCGGAGCTTAGTGACTGCTTCCTCCTGGGTCCCGCTGCTAGAGAACAGCAGTGGTGATATCACTAAGCTCCGCCCATGCCCCAAGACGGGTGCCCGGAGCTTGAGATAAGCAGTTCGGCCTGGTCCTTAAGGGGTTAAAGGAGTAGTCCAGTGGTGAAATTGCTGGGGCCCCCTGAGATCTCTCTGTACGGGGGCCAGGCTCACTGGTCAGATAGAGCTTGTTGACCACTGCACGAAGCAGTGGCCAACACGCCCCCTCAATACAACTCTATGGCAGAGCTGGAGATTGCAGAAGATTGCTCCGACTCTGCCATAGAGTTGTATTGAGGGGGCGTGTCAGCCACCACTTCATGCGGTGGTCAATACGCCCCCCTTTCCGCTGCCGGGGCCCCGTACAGGAGATTGCGGGGGACCCCAGCGGTCGGACCCCCGCGATCTGAAACGTATCCCCTATCCCTAGGATTGGGGATACGTTTTTCACCACTGGATATCTCCTTTAACGGAGTACTCCGGGATAGGAAAACGGAAAGTATGTCCCTTTTTATTTTAATTTTTTTACTGCCAGCAGTTTGACGGGCACTTTTCTCATCCCGGAGTACTGCTTTAACCTGTTAAGGACCCATGACATACTGGTACGTCATGAGTCCGCTCCCATTCTATAACGTCATAGCGGGTCGGGCCCGGCCTCTAACAACGGCCGGGACCCGTGGCTAATAGCGCGCGACATTGATCGCGGTGCCATGCGCTATTATCCCTTTAGACACGGCGTTCAAAGTTGATCGCTGCGTCTAAAGTGAAACTAAAACGTTGCTGGTTAGCTCAGGGAGCTGTTCGGGATCGCCGCGGCGAAATCACGGCATCCCGAACAGCTTACATGACAGCCGTAGGGTTTCTACCTGCCTCCTGGTGTCCGATCGCCGAATGACTGCTCAGTGCCTGAGATCCAGGCCTGAGCAGTCAAGCGGCAGAATCATCAATCAGTGGTTTCTTATGAGAAACCATTGATCAATGTAAAAGATCAGAGTGTGCAATGTTATAGGTCCCTATGGGAGCTATAATACTGCAAAAAAAAAGAAAAAAAAAAAAGTTAATAAAGATCATTTAACCCCTTCCATAATAAAAGTTTGAATCACCCCCCCTTTTCCCATTTAAATAATAAAAATATATAGTATCGCTCCATGCAGAAATATCCGAATTATAAAAAAATATCATTAATTAAACCGCACGGTCAATGGTGTAGGCGCAAAAAAATTCCAAAGTCCAAAATAGCATATTTATGGTCACTTTTTATATCATGAAAAGTTAATAAAAAGTGATCAAAAAGTCTGATCAATACAAATATGGTACCGGTAAATCTTCAGATCACGGCGCAAAAAATGAGCCCTCATACCGCCCAATACACTTAAAAATTTAAAAGTTATAGGGGTCAGAACATGAGAATTTTAAACATATAAATTTTCCTGCATGTAGTTATGATTTTTTTTTTAGAAGTGCGACAAAATCAAACCTACATAAGTAGGGTATCATTTTAACCGTTTGGACCTATAGTATAAAGATAAGTGTCATTTTTTACCGAAAAACGCACTGCGTAGAAACGTAAGCCCCCAAAAGTTACAAAATTGCATTCTTTCTTCAATTTTGTCGCACAATTTTTTTGCCAAATATTTTGGTAAAATTACAAATGTCACTGCAAAGTAGAATTGGTGGCGCAAAAAATAAGCCATAATATGGAATTTTAGGTGCAAAATTTAAAGCCTTATGATTTTTAGAAGGTGATGAGGAAACAATGAAAATGCATAAACGGAAAAACCCTGCGTCCTTAAGGGGTTAAATCTAGGAACATAAAACAAAATCCCCTTATGCTTTAATTTTTATGTTATTTTTTTCTCAGTCTTTTTACTTTTTTTTTTTATGTAGTTATAATTAGCTCAGTATTCTGAGTAAAAATGCCAAACGATTTTTCCCACATCCAACATGGCGTTATGGCGTTCCGACACGCAGGAACTCGTTGTACGTCACTTCCGCTTCTGCGCACACAGCGTGTCAGGGATCACCAATCTCTGCCCGCTTCTCGGCGCCCCGCCCCCTCAGCCGCGAGTCTCGCTGCTGATTGGGTGGCGGGCCTTTCGCGGCAATCTGCTCCTCCAATCAGGAGTGAGGGACTGGCGAGCGTTTCGCGGGAAAACTTAGAGCCTCGCTGGATTTTCGCGCCAGTCGTTGCTGAGGAAGAACAGTGAGCGGCCATTACCCGCGACCGGACGCCTCGTTTTCTTAACCCTTTCTTCTCCTCGGTATAAGAACTGATAGAAATGGCGGCTCCCGTTGCTATGGACGTGGATGACCAGGAGCTGCGGGAGGCTCAGCGGGAATACCTCGACTTTTTGGATGATGAGGTGGGTGAGGGGCCATTGTGAGGGCTCTATGGGCGAGGTGATCGCCTCTCCTGTATTGTTCCGATCAGATCGGCCTCGAATTGTAACGACCTAATCTGACACTATAAACTGGACAACTCCCATCGTGTCAATTCCAGTTGTAAATCGCTTAAGATTTGCCGAAACTGAATGTAATCAAAGTTTCTATCTGACCTGCAACCTGTGGATGTCCAGCGGTGGCAAAACTACAACTCCCAGCATGCCCTGACAGCCGAAGGCTGTCAGGGCATGCTGGGAGTTGTAGTTTTGCCACCGCTGGACATCCACAAGTTAGCAGGTCATTGATCCCTAGGCTTAAAACTGTTCTAATACTACCTGCAATTGTAACAAATCTTCAGCTGTATCTAGATAATCCTATGAGGGTCATTGAGTGCGTTGACCCATTGTAACGAACTGTTGGGGTATGAGGAAGAGTTGTGCTGCGGTTGTGTTCACATTACTGCTTGTTGTCCAGACCTTTTTATATGAAGTTGTGATCTGCTGCGACTGTAACAGATCCTCAGCAGTAAGTAGTACAGGATCCTAGGTTTGCTGCAATAATTGACACAAAAAATCCCCTGTAAGGTGAATACATCCGCAGCACAACTGTCCCGCCTGCCCATGAGGTTTGTTACAATGTGTCAGTCTACACTGGGTACAGACCAGGACTTGTTAGCAAACATGAGATCTAATACTGTAACAAATCCTCAGCTGTTAGTAGTGGTAAATTGCTGCGGTCAAAGGCAATAACATGGGGAGACGTCCGCAGCGCACCTTTCCCTCCTGCCCTAGTAGTTTGTGTGTTGGTCCACACTAGATACAGCTGAGGGTTTGTTACAGTTGTATCTAGTGTAACAAACTTGAGTTTTGTTGCAGATGTGTTTTTTTTTTTTTTTTTCCTCACTTGAAACAGCTGAAGATTCGTTGCAATTGCAAGTAGTATTAGATCAGTTTTAAGCCCTACAGGTCAATGATCCCCCTAGATGATGATTACTACAGTCTTATAAGGTCTGGACCAGTTTCCCAACCAGGGTGCCTCCAGCTGTTGCAAAACTACAACTCCCAGCATGCCCTGACAGCAACTGCTGGACAAACACAGGATAGGGGGATCATTGAACTGGTGCCAGAAGGTTAAACAGATTTGTAAATCACTTAAAATCTTAATCCTTCCAGTACTTTTTAGGGGCTGTATACTAAAGAGAAATCCAAAAAAGAAATGCATTTCCTCTGATGTCACGGCCACAGTGCTCTCTGCTGACCTCTGCTGTCCATTTTAGGAACTGTCCAGAGCAGCATATGTTTGCTATGGTGATTTTTCTCCTGCTCTGGATGTTGATCGCTGCATCTAAAGGGTTAATAGTGTGCGGCACAACGATTGGTGCTGCACGCTATTAGCCCAGCATCCTGGCTATCATAAGCTGCCAGGACCGACCGGGTATGATGCAGGGTCATGGCGTGACCCTTGTTTCAAATACAGGGCATACAGGTACGCCCTGCATCCTTAAGAGGTTAACAGCTGAGGTTTTGTAACAGTTGTCAGAGACCTGAGATCGAATACTTACAACTGTAACAAACCCTCAGCTGTAAGTAGTGTTTACTAGTGCACAATACTCTGTGGATAAGACATCTGCAGTCCGACTCTCCTGCTCTAGATGTTTGTTACAATGTGTCAGTCTACACTAGATACAGCTGAGGGTTTGTTACAGTTGTATCTCATGTAAAAGACATCTAGGGCAGAAGTGATAGACTTTATACCTCACGACTTTATACCACTGTACGATCAAGTACAACTGTAACAAATCCTCAGCTGTAAGTACGATTGTAGCAAACTTATGGTCTGATATTACTTACAGCTGAGGATTTGTTACAGTTGTACTTGATCATAAGTTTGCTACAGTCGTATAAAGTCTTGTCCATCCTGAGGTGAACACATCAACAGCCCAACTTTGTCACAATGTGTCAGCGCACATTTAGACCAGTGTTTCCCAACCAGGGTGCCTCCAGCTGTTGCAAAATTGTAGTTTTGTAACAGCTGGAGGCACCCTGGTTGGGAAACACTGTTCCAGACCTCTTAAGACTGTAGTAAACGTATCATCTAGTACAATAGTAACAAAGCCTTACTCCACCAGAAAACCTCTTTTTATTTTTACTTAAATCAACTGGTGACAGAAAGTTATGCAGATTTGTAAATTACTTCTATTAAAAAAAATCTTAATCCTTCCAGTACTTATTAGCTGTTGTATGATCCTCAGGAAGTTCATTTCTTTCAATTCCCTTTGTCTGACCACAGTGCTCTCTGCTGACATCTGTCCATTTAAAGAACTGTCCAGAGTAGGAGAAAATCCCCATAGAAAACCTTTCCTGCTCTGGACAGTTACCAAAATGCACAGAGGTGTCAGCAGAGAGCACTGTGGTCAGACAGAAAGGAAATTCCTGTGAATCATACAGCAGCTAAGTACTGGAAGGATTAAGATTTTTTTTAATAGAAGCCATTTACAAATCTGTCTAGCTTTCTGGCACCAGTTGATCACTGGAAAACATTTTCTTTTAGAGTACCCCTTTAAGTCTCCTACAATTGTATCAAGTCTAGACAATCCTTTGAGGTAAACACAGCCACAGCGCAACTCTCCATCTCACTCAAAACACTTTGTTACAATGTGTCAGTCTACACTAGATACAGCGGTAACACATCCTCAGCTTTTAAAGAGAACCTGTTATGATCTTGTGATATTTTATAATCCTCCCAGATCACAGCCCCCATCATGATAAACCACCCCCGGCTTTTATTTTTTATTTTAGTTTTCTACCTTGATATTGCTCTGTATTTTCTGCTCAGTCTGTCAGATTCACAGACCGGGAAGGGGCGTTCCCCAGCAGGCGTGACATCATCTGAAGCCATCCAGGGGAAAACTTCCTCCCTCTCTCTGCCATACACAGCCCAGAGCAATTCAGTGTGAGATGAGCACTGATTGGCTAAGGCTGCACATACCCCTCTCAGCATTTCCTGATTTTGGACTTCTACCAGACCAGCAGGAATCCAAAGTCTGTGCAAGAGATGGGAGGGGGAAATGTGCTCTGGACAAGTAGAGACACCTAGTGGCAGCTTTTATAAACACAAATAAAACGTCAATTTTTTTTATTTAAACAAAGTAAATTAGAAAGATTTTTTTATATACCATAATGAGTGCAATAGCAAATATTAGTTGTTTTTTTTTTTTTTTTTTTTATACATTTTATTTTCAAATTTCAATTTACATAAAACTTTATACATTGTTACATTTAATATTAGTTTTAATCACAGTGCCCATTTAAGAAGTATCTAGTATAGACAATCTCAGGGGGAGCAGTGTAGGAGTTGTATCGTGCGGTGACCAAACAAACTTCTAGGGCAGAAGGGAGAGTCGTGCTGCAGATGTTTACCTAAATGTTTGGTCTAATACTACTCACAGCTGAGGGTTTGTTACTATTTTATCTAATGTAAACAGTTGTGGGAGGGGACACGCTGTAATAAAGCGTTAAGTTGCGAGAGTTGTGCTGCGGATGTGTTCACTTCAGAGCAGTGTTTCCCAAACCAGGGTGCCTCCAGCTGTTGCAGAACTACAACTCCCAGCATGCCCGGACAGCTGAAGGCTGTCCGGGCATGCTGGGAATTGTAGTTCTGCAACAGCTGGAGGCACCCTGGTTTGGGAAACACTGCCTCAGAGGATTGTATAGACTGAATACAATTGTAGCAAACCTTTCACTGACAGAAAGCAGAGGTCTTGAAAATGCTGAGTAGAGATGAGCAAACTTACAGTAAATTCGATTCGTCACGAACTTCTCGGCTCGGCAGTTGATGCCTTATCCTGCATAAATTAGTTCAGCTTTCAGGTTCTCCCGTGGGCTGGAAAAGGTGGATACAGTCCTAGGAGACTCTTTGCTAGGACTGTATCCACCTTTTCCAGCCCACCGGAGCACCGGAAAGCTGAACTAATTTACGCAGGAAAAGTCATCAACTGCTGAGCCGAGAAGTTCGTGACAAATCGAGTTTACTGTAAGTTCGCTCATCTCTAATGCTGATTGATAGTAACAAAGTATATTAGAGAGTTTTAGGACTTCTCATAGGATAAAGCAGATGTCTCCTCTCAGATGTTGATACCTTATTGTATCTTTTGTGCAGGAAGATCAAGGTATTTACCAGAGCAAAGTTCGGGAGATGATCAGTGACAACCAGTTCCGTCTGATCGTGAACATCAATGATCTCCGCAGGAAGAATGAGAAGAGGGCGCACGAGTAAGTAATAAGACTGGTGCCGTAACACTGCGCTCTGCCCCTCACACCCACCGTAAACTGTATGGTCTCCTATCTCCACAGGCTCATGAACAATGCCTTCACCGGACTCATCGCCTTCCAGAGAGCTCTGAAGGATTTTGTTGCCTCCATTGACGGCACTTATGCCAAACAGTACGAGGACTTCTACATTGCTCTGGAAGGAAGCTTTGGCGCTAAACATGTGACACCCCGGACACTGACCTCACGGTTCCTGGGTTGTATGGTCTGTGTAGAGGGGATTGTCACAAAGTGTGAGTATTTGCTTCTTTTACTGTATTACTATATACAAGAATATAACTACTATAATACTGCCTCCTATATACAAGAATATAACTACTATAATACTGCCTCCTATATACAAGAATATAACTACTATAATACTGCTCCTATATACAAGAATATAACTACTATAATACTGCTCCTATATACAAGAATATAACTACTATAATACTGCCCCTATATACAAGAATATAACTAATATAATACTATCTTCTATATGTAAGAACATAACTACTATAATACTGCCCCTATATACAAGAATATAACTGCTATAATACTGCTCCTATATACAAGAATATAACTACTATAATACTGTTCCTATATACAAGAATATAACTAATATAATACTGCCCCTATATACAAGAATATAACTACTATAATACTGCTCCTATATACAAGAATATAACTACTATAATACTGTTCCTATATACAAGAATATAACTAATATAATACTGCTCCTATATACAAGAATGTAACTACTATAATACTGTTCCTATATACAAGAATATAACTGCTATAATACTGCCTCCTATATACAAGAATGTAACTACTATAATACTGCCTCCTATATACAAGAATATAACTACTATAATACTGCCTCCTATATACAAGAATATAACTACTATAATATTGCTCCTATATACAAGAATATAACTACTATAATATTGCTCCTATATACAAGAATATAACTACTATAATACTGCTCCTATATACAAGAATATAACTACTATAATACTGCCTCTTATATACAAGAATATAACTACTATAATACTGCTCCTATATACAAGAATATAACTACTATAATACTGCTCCTATATACAAGATTATAACTACTATAATACTGTACTATATACAAGAATATAACTACTATAATACTGCCCCTATATACAAGAATATAACTAATATAATACTATCTTCTATATGTAAGAACATAACTACTATAATACTGCCCCTATATACAAGAATATAACTGCTATAATACTGCTCCTATATACAAGAATATAACTACTATAATACTGTTCCTATATACAAGAAGATAACTAATATAATACTGCCCCTATATACAAGAATATAACTAATATAATACTGCTCCTATATACAAGAATGTAACTACTATAATACTGTTCCTATATACAAGAGTATAACTGCTATAATACTGCCTCCTATATACAAGAATATAACTACTATAATACTGCCTCCTGTATACAAGAATATAACTACTATAATACTGCCTCCTATATACAAGGATATAACTACTATAATACTGCTCCTATATACAAGAATATAACTACTATAATACTGCCTCCTATATACAAGGATATAACTACTATAATACTGCTCCTATATACAAGAATATAACCACTATAATTCTGCTCCTATATACAAGAATATAACTACTATAATACTGCTCCTATATACAAGAATATAACTACTATAATACTGCTCCTATATACAAGAATATAACCACTATAATTCTGCTCCTATATACAAGAATATAACTACTATAATACTGCTCCTATATACAAGAATATAACTACTATAATACTGCTCCTATATACAAGAATATAACTACTATAATACTGCTCCTATATACAAGAATATAACTACTACAATACTGCCTCCTATATACAAGAATATAACTACTATAATACTGCCTCCTATATACAAGAATATAACTACTATAATACTGCTCCTATATACAAGAATATAACTCCTATAATACTGCTCCTATATACAAGAATATAACTACTATAATACTGCTCCTATATACAAGAATATAACTCCTATAATACTGCTCCTATATACAAGAATATAACTACTATAATACTGCGCCTATGTACAAGAATATAACTACTATAATACTGTTCCTATATACAAGAATATAACTAATATAATACTATCTTCTATATGTAAGAACATAACTACTATAATACTCCTGTGCCCCAAGAATGTCATTCCAATAGTACTGTCCCCTATAAATTCTGTAATATTTTGTTTATTCTTTAGGTTCTCTGGTTCGCCCCAAAGTAGTCCGCAGCGTCCATTACTGTGCAGCCACTAAGAAGACAATTGAGCGCAAGTACTCGGACATGACCAGCTTGGAGGCGTATCCCTCCAGTGCCATCTACCCTACTAAGGTGAGACTTCATACTGGTTACAAGGAGGTCTATATACAGACTATAAACTGATCCTGACATCTGCTGATCTAACAGATCTGTATAGCTTCTTCTTTGATATTGTATACACTGTAGTACTCAAAGTGGCCACTTGATGTCAGCAGAGCGCAGACTTCTATTGCAAAGGAACTATTACACTTAATAGCTTGCTGTGGAGGATTTAAAGGGGTTGTGTGCTGCCCTGTAGTTCGGAGCTCCGCTCACATCGTCCGGAAGTTCATTACTCCGAACGCTGTGTGCGGGCTTCCGTGTTCGCGGTCGCCGGGCGCGACGTCTCGCCCGCCCCCCTCAACGAAAGTCTATGGGAAGGGGGCGTGACCGTCACGAGGGGGCGGGTGAGACGTCGCGACCGCGAACACGGAAGCCTGCACTCAGCGTTCGGAGTAATGAACTTCCGGACGCTGTGAGCGGAGCTCCGAACTGCAGGGCAACGCACACAACCCCTTTAAAGAGGTACTCCGGCCCAAAGACATCTTATCCCCTATCCTCTGGATAAGATGTCTGATCGCGGGGGGTACTGCCACTGGGGACCCCTACAATCTCTGATGCAGCACCCACCTGTCTCAGCCGCACAAAGCGATGATCGCTCAGTGTCTGAAGCCTTGCGACCACGGGGCTGCAGTATTGTGACATCATGACTCCGCCCCTTTGTGACATCACCCGCACCCTCAATGCAAGTCTATGGGAGGGGGCGTGACTACCATCATGCCCCCTCCCATAGACTTGCATTGAGGGGGCGGAGTTGAGACGTCATGTTACTCTGGCCCCGTTCTCGTGAGGCTTCAGACACGGAGCGATCGTCCGGTGGGTGCTGCATCAGAGATTTTGGGGTCCCCCTCCCCCGTGATCAGACATCTTGGATAGGGGATAAGATGTTTTTTTAGGGGTGGAGTACCCCTTTAACTACATCACTAGTAGATAGATATTCTGTCCTTTTTTTTATTTTTTATTTTTTTTTAAATGTTTTTAATCACTTATTTCAGGATGAGGATAATAACCCACTGGAGACAGAGTTCGGCCTCTCTCTGTACAAAGACCACCAGACAATCACCATCCAGGAGATGCCAGAGAAGGCTCCTGCTGGTCAGTTGCCCCGATCTGTCGATATTATCCTGGACGATGACCTGGTGGATAAAGTGAAGCCCGGGGACCGTGTGCAAATTGTTGGGACCTATCGCTGTTTACCATCTAAGCAGAATGGATACACATCTGGCACATTCAGGTAACTATTTGCCTTTTACACCAATATGGCCACATTTCGAAACTACAGACTTCTACAGCAGTTGTCACCCAGCTTTCCTAAAGTTCTGAAAGGCTAGTCTGTCTTGATGTGTCCTTTCCAGACTTGTAATGGTTCTTTGATAACCGCTTCCGTTGCACTTTCTGGGTATTCCTGAATGCAGGTCTGTAGCCCTAGACCAGGATCACAAGGCTGAAAATGTGCAGAATATCTGCGCGGTAAACACAGGCAGACACTCTGCACACTTGAATATTCTGGCGGGTGCCTGGACCGCTCAGAAACGCGCAGTCTTGTAGATGGAAATGTATTTCAGAGCGGAATCCACAGAAAGGATAGACAAGTCTATTACATGAGTCCATCTGTCGTGGAAATTCCATCATGTACACAGTGCAGCAGAATCCCATTGAAATCAATAAGACTCTGCTGCAGTGGAATGTCTATGCAGAACTCTGCACTGACATTCCACCGTTTGAACATAACCTCAATGGGGTAATCCAGGCATGGAAAAACATGGTGGTTGTATTGCAGCTCAATGATTGAAGTGCGCCATATGCAGTTGACTATGTATAGAGTGGCCTCGACTTGAGCTCGCTCCATACTGCTTTAAAGTCATCCTAAGCGTCATTTGTGGCGCAGTGGATCAGATTTTGTCACTGCAGCCCAAGGCATTAGGTTCTTAGATCACATGGCAGTAAAAATGGAATAAAAAGCGCCATACATCCCAAAATGGTAATGATAAAGTACAGATCAAAAAATAAGCCACAACTCCATAGAAAGAAAACTAAAAAAGTTTCATGGGGGTCAGAATATGGGGATTTTAAAGCCATTTTTGGCATAAAGACCCCATCCTTCAATTTGCAAAGTTTGGGAATCATGCAATCATGTAAATTTAAAGGAATACACTATGAATCAGACTTGTTCATGACTCGAAGAGATTTAGAAGGTTGGCCTTGCTGGTTTAGTCATTTTCCTAATGATTATTTATTTTTTTATTTTAAAGGACAATCATGATAGCCTGCAATGTGGTGCAGATGAGCAAGGAGGTGGCCCCTGTTTTCTCAGCCGATGACTTGGCTAAAATCAAGAAGTTCAGCAAACACCACTCCAAGGTAACTGACCGCCATGTCTACTTGGGTTGGGGGTCATCTTTAAAGGGGTATTCCAGCAAAAAAATGTTTTTTTATTTTTTTTATCCCATGTCAACTGGCTCCAGAGAGTTAAACAGATTTGTAAATGACTTCTAAGAAAAATCTTAATCATACCAGTACTTATCAGCTCTTAAAGTTGAGTTGTTCTTTTCTGTCTAACAGTTCTCTCTTCTGACACCTCTGTCTGTCTCAGGAACTGTCCAGAGAAGGAGCAAATCCCCATAGCAAACCTCTCCTACTCTGGACAGTTCCTGGCATGGACAGAGGTGTCAGCAGAGAGCAATGTGTTCAAAAAGAAAAGAACTTCCTGTGGAGCATACAGCAGCTAAGTACTGGGAGGATTAAGGTTTTTTAATAGAAGCATTTTACAAATCTGTTTAACGTTCAGGAGCCAGTTGATGAGGTTTTTTATTTTTTTTTATTTAACCGGAATCCCCCTTTAAGTATTAGCCGTCCTTACCTGCGTCTTCTGTGCTTCTCTCCTCAGGATGTGTTTGAGCTGTTGTCCAGGTCCCTTGCCCCCAGTATTCATGGACACCATTACATAAAGAAGGCCATCCTGTGCATGCTGCTGGGAGGAGTGGAGAAGATTCTGGAAAATGGATCGAGGATCAGGGGAGACATAAACGTGCTCCTCATAGGTATGGTGTCCGCTGTATACTGTGAATCTCACACCCCTACCCTAAATGTGAGGCTCTCTGTAAGAAAGTATTCACTATTAGTTGTGACCCAACTTTCCAAGCGCTATGGATGCACTAATAAGGCCTCTGGGTAATTTCGGCATGTGGTAGGTTACATAGGGGGGACGTCCTATAATTAACCCTGTAATGACCTGGGGGTTTGGTCCTCAATAGCCCAGCGCTTCTAGCAATTTTGTGCATCCATAGGAGCAGCAGCTATAGTGCAAAACTTCCCTCTGTCATATTAGTGCAGTGTTTCCCAACCAGGGTGCCTCCAGCTGTTGCAAAACTACAACTCCCAGCATGCCTGGACAGCCGAAGGCTGTCCGGGCATGCTGGGAGTTGTAGTTTTGCCACAGATAAATTATTTATTTTTTTAATAGAAACTGGCTCCAGAAAGTTAAACAGATTTGTAAATTACCTCTATTAAAAAAATATTAATCCTTCCAGTACGTATCAGCTGCTGAAGTTGTGTAGTTATTTTTCTGTCTGACAACAGTGCTCTGCTGACACCTCTGTCTGTCTCAAGAACTGTCCAGAGCAGGATAGATTTGCTTCTTGAGACACAGGTGTCAGCAGAGAGCACTGTGCTCAGGTAGAAAAGAACTCTACTTCAGCAGCTAAGTACTGGAAGGATTAAGATTTTTTTTTTGTAATAGAAGTAATTTACAAATCTGTAACTTTCTAGAGCCAGTTGATATAAATTATTTTTTTATTAAAGGGTACCTCTCATCAAAAAAACTTTTGATTTATTATAGATTAATGTATGCAGAATAACTTCACAATTGCATGTTATTAAAAAATATGCTTCTTTCTATTTAATTTTCCACTTTGAAGAAATGACCACTAGGGGTCTCCCTACCAGTCCTGGCAGCAAGCATTTCAGACTCATGCTGGAGTCCTAAACACTACGAGCTGCCAGTCTGCTTTGTACACAAAGGAGAACACTCAGAGCTGCCAGCCTGCTTTGTTCACAGCCTGTTTGGCTGTGAACAAAGCAGGCTGGCAGCTCTGAGTGTTTAGGACTCCAGCATGAGTCAGAAATGCTTGCTGACAGGACTGATTGGGAAAAATACAATAGAAAGAAGCATATTTTTCATTAACATGCTATTGGAAAGTTATTCAACATTCATTCATCTAAAATATATCAAAAGTTTATTTTGGAATAAGCCTTTTAATGAAACCGCATATTGGTGAGTAGCATGTGGGTCCAATAAAGGTCGTATATGGAACTTTACCAGACATGGCTCCTTTTTCTTTACTCTTCCTTGTATTGTAGTTCAGCCCCATGTACAACACAGTGCGCACCTACAAGAGCAGTACTTTCACTTATTTATTTTTATTTTAGGTGATCCCTCAGTGGCCAAGTCCCAGCTCCTCAGGTATGTGCTGTGCACTGCCCCCCGTGCCATCCCCACCACAGGCAGAGGCTCCTCGGGGGTGGGTCTCACTGCTGCAGTTACCACAGACCAAGAAACAGGTGAGTAAAGTGACTGTATTATATGGGGCTAATGTCTTATTCAGGGCTGATCTCTCCCTAACAATGTGTCCAATGTGGCCTTTTTTTTCTTTCTCTGTGACTAGGAGAGAGAAGACTGGAGGCCGGCGCTATGGTGCTTGGTGATAGGGGTGTTGTCTGCATCGACGAATTTGACAAGATGTCTGACATAGATCGTACGGCCATCCATGAGGTCATGGAGCAGGGCCGTGTCACTATTGCCAAAGCTGGCATCCATGCTAGGCTCAACGCACGCTGCAGTGTACTGGCCGCAGCCAACCCCGTCTACGGAAGGGTGAGTCCCGTATTATGTTCTGTAAGAGCTGCAGAGAGTACAAGGCATAGACCAGTGTTTCCACAACCGGGGTGCCTCCAGCTGTTGCAAAACTACAACTCCCAGCATACCCGGACAGCCTTTGGCTGTCCGGGCATGCTGGGAGTTGTAGTTTTGAAACAGAGGCACCCTGGGAGTTGTAGTTTTACAAAAGCCTGAGTTGTAGTTTGGCAACCGCTGGAGGCACGCTGGTTGTAGTTTGGCAACCGCTGGAGGCACGCTGGTTGTAGTTTGGCAACCGCTGGAGGCACGCTGGTTGTAGTTTGGCAACAGCTTGGCACGCTGGTCTATGGACTGCTGAAATTACAATTTTGTAAGCGTATTAAATTGTGAATCAATGACTCAGTAGCTTTGTACTAGTTGTCACCCAGCTTTCCCACAAGCCATGTACAGGTTTTAGTACATTAATAGTAATTTATTTATTTTTTCCTCCCAGTATGATCAGTACAAGACCCCCATGGAGAACATCGGTCTTCAGGACTCCCTGCTCTCCCGTTTCGATCTCCTATTCATCATGTTGGATCAGATGGATCCAGAGCAGGACAGGGAGATCTCAGACCATGTGCTGCGCATGCACCGCTACAGAGGGGCCGGGGAGCAAGATGGAGACGGTAAGGATGCTTTGTATGTCTTGTACAAGTTTTGTGTCTTCTACTACATTTACCACGTTGCTGCTGCTCATTGCTTGTTAGTGTTGTAGTGCTCTGTTGTATATGTAGTGTTTAAGTCAGACACTGGTCTCCCATCCGTTCTGCACAGATTGGTGATAGTGGCCGAGGCAACCGTATAGCGCCCAGCTACTTTTGTGTATGAGCCCCTTAAAGGAGTACTCCACTGGAATTTTTTTTCTTTTTTTTTCTCCACAGGTGGCAGAAACTGATTGGTAAATTACTTGTATATAAAAAAAAATGTTAATCCTTCCAGTACTTATCAGCTGCTTTATACTAGGGATCGACCGATTATCGGTTTGGCCGATAATCACGATTTTGGGCATTATCGGTATCGGCAATTACCTTGCCGATAATGCCCCCACAACCCAGTGCACTGCGTCGCACCCCCCAGGCCCCATTGCCTCCCCCATCCCCGGTTTTATAATTACCTGTTCCCAGGGCCCATGCGACTTCTGGCTCCTACTGTGTCCTGCGTTACGCTACGCACAATGACGAGTGACGTGCACGACGTGACGTCACCGTCGGTGCGCACAGTGACAGCTCAGGAGGACGCCACCGGAGCCAGATGTAGAGTGGACCTCGGGAACAGGTAATTATAAAATCGGGGAGGCAAAGCGGTGCGGCGGTGGGGGGGGGGCGGTGTGGCGGTGATAGGACTCGGGACCCCCAGACAGGCAGGGGGAGAGAAGCGGGCGGCGGCCTATGGCACCGCAAAAGCCACTGCAGTTCATTGATTTAAAGCGCCCGCTTTAAATCAATGATCTGCAGCGGTGTCGCGGGGGGGATAAATGGCCGATAACTTATACCGGAATTTCGGTATAAGTTATCGGCTATCGGCCCTAACCGCCACCGATTATCGGCCCTAAAAAACGATATCGGTCGATCCCTACTTTATAACACAGAGGAAGTAGTTTTTTTTTTTTTTTTCTCTTCTGTCTGACCACAGTGATCTCTGCTAACACCTCATGTCAGGAACTGTCCAGAGAAGGAGAGGTTTGCTATGGGGATTTTCTCCTACTCTAGACACTTCCTTATACAGACAGAGGTGTCAGCAGAGAGCACTGTGGTCAAAGTAAAAAGAAAATAACTTCCTCTGTAGTGTACAGCAGCTAAGTACTGGATGAATTAAGATTTTTTTATAGAAGTAATTTACAATTCTGTTAAACTTTCTGGCACCAGTTGATTTAAAATAAATTAAATAACTTCCAATGGAGTACCCCTATAAAGATAAATGGTACTCATCCACTAAGCTGCAATTATACTGCCCGGTGTGAGCTAAACGCAGGGCGACCAATGCTGGGCTTATACTTTTTAAATCCTGGCACTTGGTATTGGTACCAGTCTACTGGCCTGGAGTTATGGGTTGCTGGGAGTTGTAGTGCCCAGATTTCTCTGTAGTAAATAGACTAAGGGGAAGATTTATCAATACCTGTCCAGAGGAAAAGATGCTGAGTTGCCCATAGCAACCAATCAGATCACTTTCAGAGGCCTTTTCAAAAATGAAAGCAATCTGGTTGCTATGGGCAACTCAGCATCTTTTCCTCTGGACAGGTTTTGATAAATCTCCCCCTAAATTTTCAGTTTTGTCAGAAGAAAGCAGCATTACGTATTCCTGTACACTTATGTTAGAACAGTGTTTGCCAACCAGGGCCCGCCATCGTGCATGCTGGGAGTTGTAGTTTTGCAACAGCTGGGGGCCCCACCTTGGTTTGAGGTCACGTGACAAGAGACAAACATATGCTGTACCATAAATAGTGAATGACCCCGCAGTCCTGTCTGACACCATATATGGCAACACAGACCCCCATTATACACTTATTCCTTATCCTGTGTATAGGGGGTGATTGATGGGACAGTCTTTTTTATGCACTTGTCTTGCTCGCGCTTTGATCGATCGCAATGCAGGTTTTCAATGTGAATATGAACGATAATGTTCTAGTCACTGATAGCAAGCAGAGATACATAATAATGCTAAGGTTTGTCTGTTTTTCAGCCATGCCCCTGGGCAGTGCAGTGGACATCCTCTCCACCAATGACCCCAGCGTCAGCCACGAGGAACAGCAGGAACTGCAGATTTATGAGAAGCATGACAGCCTCCTGCACGGAGTGAAGAAGCGGCGGTAAGAACCTTTTGTCTTAAAGGGGTACTCCTGTGGAAAACATAATTTTTAAATCAACTGGTGCCAGAAAGTTAAACAGACTTGTAAATTTCTTCTATTATAAATTCTTAATCCTTCCAGTACTTATTAGTGGCTGTATACTAGAGGAAAATATTTTCTTTTTGGAACACAGTGCTCTCTGCTGACACCTCTGTCCATGTTCAGAGTAGGAGAAACTCTCCCATAGCAAATATATGCTGCTCTGGACAGTTCCTAAAATGGACAGAGGTGTCAGCAGAGAGCACTGTGGTCAGAAAGAAAAGAAATCCAAAAAGAAAAGCACTTCCTCTATAGTATACAGCCGCTAATAAGTACTGGAAGGATTAAGGCTTTTTTTTTTTTATAGAAGTACTTTACGAATCTGTTTTAACTTTCTGGCTCCAGTTCATTGAAAAAAAATGTTTCCACCTTTAACGTTAACGATCAGCACAACACTGCCCCCCTCCCCCTTACTGGTTGCATACGGTAGTGACTGATCATGTTATCCCCCCTCTTTGCAGGGAGAAGATCATCAGCATGGAGTTTATGCGCAAGTACATCCACGTGGCCAAGCTTTTCAAGCCATCGCTGACCTCAGAAGCTGCCAACTATATAGCGGAGGAGTATACGCGCCTGAGGAACCAGGACCAGATGAGCACCGATGTGGCCCGGGTCAGTTCTGAAGGGGATACCAGTGTGTTTGATCCAGCTGTTTATTGTCCTTCCTCTAGTTCAGTGTTTTCCGACCAGGATGCCTCCAGCTGTTGCAAAACTACAACTCCCAGCACGCCTGGACATTAACCCGAATGAAGTTGTAGTTTTTCCTATAGATTGAGGAACAGTTCCTAAGGGGTCTGATTGCAGAGAGTGTGATCCATGGGACCCCCGCGATCCCCTGCCTGTCACCCTGGCTCTCTCCATGTACGAAGCGACCATCTCTTTAGTTGACCATGGCACGAAGCCTTGGCAGATGTGCCCCTCTGAGTGAGCTGTATATTCAACGCTCGTGATCATGGGCGGACAATATCCTTAAAGGGGTACTCCGGTGGAAATTTATTTTTATTATTTTTTTTTTTTTTTTAACTGGTGCCAGAAAGTTATATTTGTAAATTCTATTAAAAGAAATCTTTACCCTTCCAGTACTTTTTAGCAGCTGTATGCTACAGAGGAAATTCTTGTCTTGTGCTCAGTGCTCTCTACTGACACCTCTGTCCGTGTCAGGAACTGTCCAGAGCAGCATAGGTTTGCAATGGGGATCTTCTCCTGCTCTGGACAGTTCCTGATACTGGCATCAGATGTCCGCAGAGAGCACTGCGGACAGGACAAAAAAAAAAAAATTCAAAAAGAGACTTATTTTTATCCGTAGCATACAGCTGCTAAATAGTACTGGAAGGGTAAAGATTTTTTTAATAGAAGTCATTTACAAATCTAACTTTCTGGCACCTGTAGATTTAAGAAAAAATAAATAAAAGTTCCACCAGAGTACCCCTTTAACTCCATCACTGACAAGATTTTTGCTTTTTTTTTTTCTGCCTATGTAAAGTGTAATAAAATAATAATAAATAATAAATAAAATAATGAAGAAAATAATAATTAATTATAAATAATTAATTATAAATATTTATCTCTTTCCCTTCTGCCATTTTAGACCTCTCCAGTGACCGCACGTAGTCTGGAAACTCTGATCCGTCTGTCCACAGCTCACGCTAAAGTGCGAATGAGCAAAACTGTTCAGCTGCAGGATGCTGAGGCGGCGGTGGAGCTCGTCCAATACGCTTATTTCAAGAAGGTGAGGACATTTTATATGGTGAACACTGCTCTTATGTTAGACAGTCCCTTGCATAGTTTAGAGCAGTGTTTTCCAACCAGGGTGCTGTCAACTGTTGAAAAACTACAAATCCCAGCATGCCCGGACAGCCTTTGGCTGTCCGGGCATGCTGGGATTTGTAGTTTTGCAACAGTTGACGGCACCCTGGTTGGGAAACGCTGCCCTAGAGACATGAAGGTGAACAGATATGAACTCTGGGTGACTGTGCAGTATCCATTCATGGCCACTGTGTGTCACTGTTTTATAAAGAATTGCTCACAAATACAGGTTTATTTTTTATTTCCTTTCATAATTTTTATATTCTGAATTGGCCGATGTGTTGGAATTCAACACAAGGAGTAACCTTCTGCTTCCCTTGGCTTTTGCAGGTGCTGGAGAAGGAGAAGAAGCGAAGGAAGAAGGATGAAGATAGCGACGCAGAGGACGAGGAGCAGCAGGAGGCGCCCGCTGAGAGGACCACACGGAAAAAGAGGTTGGGGGCGCACACACTGCGTTGTGTAGTCTTTGGGGTTGTTGTGTAATTTCACTGAGCGTCTGCATTTTCTGTTTGTAGGAAAACCACTGCGGCAGAAGGAGAGTCACACGACCCCTATGACTTCAGCGATACGGAAGGGGAGACTCCTGATGGTAAGTTCACTTGGCTGAAGGTTGATGCATTTTCACATATCTGGCTTAAAGGGGTACTCCGGTGGAATTTTTTTTTTAAAATCAACTGGTGCCAAAGTTAAACAGATTTGTAAATTACTTCTATTTAAAAATCTTAATCTTTCCAGTACTTATCAGCTGCTGTTTTGATCCACAGAAAGTTATTTTATTTTTGAATTTCCTTTGTCTGACCACAGTGCTTTCTGCTGACACCTCTGTCCATGTCAGGAACTGTCCAGAGCAGGAGAGGTTTTCTATGGGGATTTGCTCCTACTCTGGACAGTTCCTGACA